>NC_069510.1:124264834-124532334 GCF_027579735.1 Bombina bombina
TGTCTCCTTTCCCTGAAACTTACCTATGGAGGGAGGCTGGAGAGTATCCTTCAGGATCCAGAACCCTAACACTGCAACATGCTACACAGCAAGGTAAGTGCAGGAGGTCAGTTATATGTCACCCTAACTGACAAAAAAGTAAATTTATGCTTACCTGATAAATTGATTTCTTCTACGATACGACGAGTCCACGGATTTCATCCTTACTTGTGGGATATTAACCTCCTGCTAACAGGAAGTGGCAAAGAGCACCACAGCAGTGCTGTATATATAGCTCCTCCCTTCCCTCCACCCCCAGTCATTCGACCGAAGGTTTTAGGAAGAGAAAGGAAAAGCTAAAAGGTGCAGAGGTGACTGAAGTTGTAAAAATAAAATATAATCTGTCTTAAAATGACAGGGAGGGCCGTGGACTTGTCGTATCGTAGAGTAAATCAATTTATCAGGTAAGCATAAATTTCCTTTTCTTCTACAAGATATGACGAGTCCACGGATTTCATCCTTACTTGTGGGATACAATACCAAAGCTACAGTACACGGATGAAAGGGAGGGACAAGACAGAGACCTAAACGGAAGGCACCACTGCTTGAAGAACCTTTCTCCCAAAAACAGCCTCAGTAGAAGCAAAAGTATCAAATTTGGAAAATTTGGAAAAAGTATGAAGGGACGACCAAGTCGCAGCTTTATAAATCTGTTCAACAGATGCATTGTTTTTAAAGGCCCATGTGGAAGCCACAGCCCTAGCAGAATGAGCCATAATTATTTCAGGAGGCTGCTGTCCAGCAGTCTCATATGCCAGGCGGATGATACTCCTCAGCCAAAAAGAGAGGTAGCCGTTGCTTTCTGACCCCTGCGCTTTCCAGAATAAACAATGAATAATGAAGATGATTGACGGAAATCCTTAGTCGCCTGCAAGTAAAACTTCAAGGCTCGGACCACGTCCAGATTATGTAACAGACGCTCCTTCTTGGAAGAAGGATTAGGACACAAGGAAGGAACAACAATTTCCTGATTAATATTCTTATTTGAAACCACCTTAGGAAGAAATCCAGGTTTTGTACGCAAAACCACCTTATCGGAATGAAATATAAGATAAGGCGAATCACAGGACTTCCGATGGGCGGGTGTAGAGTGAGGACGCAGCGCAAGGAGCTCCGGAGCTTTTAAACTCCAAAACGGAGATAACTCTCAGCAACCACCCCTGAAAAGGGCTGGAATCCTTGGCAGGAGAGACACCAACCTGCCCGGACCTTAAGCAGCCAG
The DNA here is from genome assembly GCF_027579735.1 of Bombina bombina. Taxonomy (NCBI): domain Eukaryota; kingdom Metazoa; phylum Chordata; class Amphibia; order Anura; family Bombinatoridae; genus Bombina; species Bombina bombina. The sequence continues at coordinate 124,266,096 of NC_069510.1, forward strand.
GAATCGAACAGCTGATTCCCCCACCGCACAGTCGACAGACAGCAGAGGCAGAGAACGGCTGTAGTTGCAGCCACACGGACATCGATCAGCAAGTACTGCATAAAACCTCACAAACACATAAGGGGGTAAGAGATAGATACCCAACTACCCTGTAAACCCCTAGGACATTGACTAAATTGATGCTTGAGGCGGGAGGGAAAGCTCAGTCACTGGCGGGAAAAACCACCATTTTGCCAGAGGCTAATTCAGTGTGCACCTTAAAATAAGCAGCACGGCAGCTCCCCACTGCCTATAGGAACTGATAGCAAACAACTATCATTGTTGGGCACTCCAAAGGTTACCAATTAGCTTTGCTTATCCCTTTAGCAGCAAAGAGGAATACCTCCTTTAACTGATGAACTGCAGCAGGACAGTTTTGCACAAAAATAAAAAAAAAAGCTGCACTTATCAGCCAGGAATAACTGCTCTGCTCAGGAGACGGACACACAAAGTCATATATTAAGCACACCACCACCTGACATGTGATGCCTGAATCTAGTCAACACTCACAGGCAGATTAAACTGACAAAAACAGATCTTCTGGGGATAAGTCTCCTTTTGCACAGGAAGGAGAAAGGGGAAGGAAGAAAAAATCTTTTTTTTTTTTCTCTTTTTTTTTTTTTCACCCACTCAGGAGGGAGAGGGATGCGCAGAAGGCCTGCACAGATTGATTAAACTGCTAGCTTCCCACAGTTCAAGATATCTTACCTCTTCAATACCAATATTTGGCGTTAGCAGCATGCAAGGCTAGGCGTTAAGGCCCATGCCTCCCCGCCCACTAACCGCATACTAATCTTTCTACCAAACTTGTATGGCTCAACACTCTGAGGCCTTGAGACATCGTACAAAATCTGCTCATCTAACATAGCGGGGGACCACGACTGAGGGGCTCCTAGATCTGTATGCAAAAATATTATACCTCTTACATTAAAACAACAGCCACTATGGCGAACAGACTAAAAAATGCGGAAAAAAAAGAACCACCTCAGGTTTCACCAAGTGTTGAAGAAACATCGAACACTAACTTTATAGACACCCACCCAATTGTTTCCCAGATATCAGCATTATTCTTGCCAAAGATAGACCAGCTTCAAACTGGAATGGACTCTCTCACTACAGAAGTAAAATCTTTCAATGGCAGATTAACACAAGTGGAACAAAGGGTGGCGGAAGGTGAGACTCGCCATAGAGAGGCTGAAACTAATATTCAAACACTACAACAACAGGCGGACCGTTTGTGGGCAAAGATTGATGACTTGGAGAACAGGTCGAGAAGAAATAACATACGGATAGTAGGAATACCAGAGTCTCTTCCGGGGACACAGTTGATAGAGTTTGCTGAAAACATCCTGCCAACTCTACTACACATTCCTAGGTCGTCTCTGCCATGCACGGTAGAGAGGGCCCACAGAGTTGGAGACCTGAGAAGACAGGGAGAAAAGAAACAACAGCAACGACAGGTAATGGTCAAGTATCTCAACTTCAATGCAAAGATCACCATCCTGCAGGCGTACAGAAAGATCCCATCCCTGCAGTATGAAGGGAAAATAATATACCTATTCCAAGATTACTCGGCGGCAGTAGCAGCTAGAAGAAAGGAATTATCTCCCTACTGCAAACAACTGATGGAGCAGGGCAGAACAGCAGCTCTGCTATACCCAGCGAGATTACGCCTGCACACAACAAATGGACCTTTGTTCTTTGAGTCACCAACGCAACTTAAGCTACATTTGCAGAGGGAGAAGGATCATCAGTCGGCATCCGGTCAAGAGAGCTCACCTTCTGGTTCAGGAACATGAGGACTGGTACAGAGGCTACAGAAGAAAGACATTGCATATTTTACAGACTGAGTCATGTAGAACTATATCCTTTACAAGTGGGGGGGGGGGGGGGACTTCTCTTCTTCGTTGAAGAACATTGTTTATTGTTGTATTGCTGGGAGGGTTAAGGGAGAAAGAGAAAGTTACTGGTTTATGTTACTGTTTACTAACTGTCTTATTTAGGAATAGATTGAGCCCATGACCTTAAGGCGCTGCCCCAGGGAAAAAGAGGAGAGACTCTGGTTCTACCGCATGTGAGTAATCATCAGGTAACTTAACAAACACGAACAGCCATCCACAAAACATTACACACTCCTACACTGATATATAGCTCCTGGCAAGTGAAGCACTCATCTTATTGCGATAGAATGAGGGTAACCACCTGGAATGTAGGGGGGATCACATCCCCAATCAAAAGAAAAGCCATTCTAAGACAGCTTAACATTAGGAAAACTGATATTGCGATACTGGAGGAGACACACCTCTCACAAATAGAACACAAAAAACTCAGGCAGAGCTGGGTGGGGGAAGTACTTTACACCCCGTATGAAGGGAAAAGAGCGAGGGGAGTGGCAATGCTACTTCGCAAAGATTTAAACTACAAAATTCTACAGGCAGTTACTAATGTGGAGGGAAGATATTTGATTGTTAAAATACAAATAGACACACACTATTTTGTACTATGTGGGGTGTACGGCCCCCACACAAGAAAGAGAGAATTTTTTAATCACCTCCAAAGTCGGCTCATACAATTCTCAAACCTCCCCATTATAGCAGGAGGCGACTACAACATTGCACCATACACACCGGCAGACAGATTTTGTAACCCACATAATGTCGCACACCAACCCCAACCATGGACAGACTCAAGAAGGGAAACATTAATCATGAAACATTTTAGAAACACTCTGTCCCTTTCAGATGTCTGGAGGGAAAGAAATCCAGAAAGAGACTACACATGTCTACACCCATCCAAAACCACACTCTCTTGCATAGACTACTTCTTAATTTCGAAACCTCTTTGCCCTAAGGTTAAGAAGATACGAATAGACCCCATAACCATTTCGGACCATACACCAGTCACACTAGAGCTGGACACTGACAGGCCTCATAGAAAGACTCGTAGATGGAGATTCCCCACACATCTCTATCATGACCTAAATCTCTGGAAACACTTAATAGGGGAATGGTTGGTGTACAAAGAGCTTAATGCCCAACATTTGAATGACATATCACTGTTTTGGGAGTCAGTGAAGGCAGTATTGAGAGGGGTAGTGACAGCCTACGCAGCAAAGCTAACTAAATCTCGTAGAGTGAGAGGGGAATTACTTTTCCGCCAGCTTTTAAACGTCATAAACCAGTACCTGCGAAATCCGACGGAACAGAACAGGAAAAAGAACAGGGACACTAAAGCCCTTAGAGACACCTATCTTATACAGACATCAGTTTCTGCTCAGAACCGACTGCAGGCTAAATTCTACCGATTCGGCAATCGCACAGGAAAATTGATAGCAAAAATCACCAAACTAGACAGAAAAGCTAACACCATAGCAGTCATTAGAGGGAAAGACAGGATACTTACACAAGAGTCGGACATAAATAAAGCATTCACTGATTATAACTACAATTTATATAGCACCCAAGATATAAATGTAGAAAGGAAACAAAACTTCTGGAAAGATCTTAGTCTCCCGCAGCTAGATGAAGGGCAAATCAACAAATTAAAACGCCCCGGTTCACCCTGTAGAGGTAACCAGGTCAATTGATGCTCTGCCCCTAGAGAAAACCCCGGGACCTGACAGACTGCTGGGGGAATTCTATAAAATGATCAAGGGGGAAACCTCAGAGACTCTTGCGTCACTTTATAATGCAATCCTGGAAGGGAAGGCAAAACTATCTAATAGGTTCACGGAAGCAAATGTAACAGTTATCCCAAAACCAGGTAGAGATCCACTCCTAACATCGTCCTATCGGCCAATCTCCTTACTCAATTCGGACTACAAACTGTTCACCAAAATTTTAGCCAACAGGCTGGCAGATATACTTCCATCATTGGTGCATGAGGACCAGACTGGGTTTGTGAAGGGCAGATCTTCAGTTAAAAACATGAGAAAGCTACAGTTAGTACTTACACATTACAGGGGAGGGGAGAACCTTGATCAAGCCCACTGCGCGGAAGATGCATGTCTGATACTTGTAGATGCCGAAAAAGCATTTGACAAGATTTTATGGGATCATCTGTTCACTACACTAGGGAAATTCGGTATACAGGGACCCTTCATGAATGCTATAGATGCTATTTATAACGAGCCCCAAGCAGCGATACTGGTTAATGGTACACCATCTAAAACTTTTTCACTTATGAGAGGCACGAGACAGGGGTGTCCCCTGTCGCCTCTCCTTTTTGATCTCGCGCTGGAGCCTCTTGCAATAAGAATTAGAAGGGACATGGAGGGATTAAAGATAGGCAAGGAGACTATCCATATATCTCTTTTTGCAGATGACATGCTCTTATACACACAAAACCCCAGGAGAAACCTCCCCATAATAATGCGGATTATAGATGAGTTTAGTGCGGTTTCAGGCTACTGCATAAACAAAGATAAATCAGAAATGCTGTGGTTGCGAGATGGAAACCCCTCGGTACCCCTAAGCGATAACTTTAAAATAGTGACTAGCACATTTAAATATTTAGGTGTTACCCTGACCAGAGACCATGCCCAGTGGTATGAGGTCAACTTCCGACCACTGTTCAAAGACTTACGAAGACTGTTGTAGAACTGGTCCTCGTTGCCACTGACCCTGTCGGGAAGGGTGGGTTTACTTAAAATGATCCTATTTCCCAAACTATTATACCCTATTCAAATGCTCCCGGAGCTTATACACAAGCAAGACCTTTCACTTTTGAACATGGATATATTACATTTTTTGTGGAAAGGGAAAAAACACAGAATTAGCCACCGTAAAATGACGTGTACGCCTGCGCTGGGAGGTTTTGGACTCCCAAACATTGAGCACTATAACTGGGCCGCTTTGGCCAACTATGTGATGGACTGGTTTCTGGATAGGGGACACTTTAACAATTATAAACTGGAAACGGAGATGATCAAACCATGGTCCCTCAAAATGCTACCACACATGACACGCACACTACTTGACTCAATAGCGAGGAGGGCGACTCTCATTCATCACCCCATAAGGGCATGGGGGAAGATCTGTAAGGCCCTGGGAATCTCACACAGACACACTATATATCTCCCACTGCAGGGCAATCCAGACTTCCAGGCAGGTTTTACTACAAAACCTTTTAAACAACGGGAGGAGTGGGAAGTCACAACTCTACGACACGTGTTGTCGGAGAGTGGGACAGTGGTCAAATCTTTCAAAGACCTCCAAAAAGACTTTAATATACATAACAAACACCATTTTGCTTATCTCCAGATGAGACATTATGCACAGGAACTGTTGAGGACTGGAGACATGCCTGAATTCAAAAGTGACATTTATAGACTCTTGACACTAACAAAAGGGGGGTTGACTTCCATCTCCCATACTTATAACACCCTGCAGACTGCACTGAATAATGACACCAAAGCACACCTCCAGAAAACGTGGACTACACTGACGGGACAGTTGCCTACAGAACGGTGCATTGAACAGAGCTTCACAAAAGTCAGACAGGCGTCCTTATCAAATGAGATACGCGAGTCACATGCAAAGCTAATACATAACACGTACATAACACCCAAAATGCTGCATAAATGGAACCCGGAGGCTTGTGGCAGTTGCCCAAAATGTTCGTATCCCAATCCAAACATCATACATATGTTATGGGAATGTCCGAGACTAACAAAATTCTGGGGCATGGCGAGAAAGTGGATGGAAAGCATCACTGGAGAAAGAATTGAGTTGAGCACGGGAATGGTCCTATTCTTACACACGCAGTTAGACATACGAGAACACACAAAGTTCATCCATAATGTAATATAACAAGCCAGGAAACTTATTTTTAAGCACTGGCTGGCACCCATTCCACTGAGCCTGCCACATCTTAAGGAGTCTTTACTGACACAAATGTCCTACGAACAAATAGACACACAGGGAGACATAACAACAAGGACGAAGCATTTCCTAACAAAGTGGGAACCCCTTATATGTAGCCTAGGCTTAACCCACCAAAAGCAGATTATTTACCCATTCAAAGACTCCGAACATGTACTAAACGCTCAATTGCATGGAAAATGGAATATTTTTCCCTAGAAAGCCCATACAACTCACTGGAAATTGAGATAAGGTTCAGGGGGAGGGGGAGAGAGGACCCTGGGGGAGCGCCTGAGGTGTGACTTGGGAGCGTAGAATCCCAGAGTCAATAGGGATGGACAGGATTAGAGAAGAATTGTTATTTTATGTTAATAGTTGAACATCAAGAGACTCAATCCAAAACTAGGATGGCATCCTTTAACATGTCCAGGAAAAGACTTGTTCCAAAGTTTGTTAATAACTGTCGACAAACTTAAGGGGACACACAGAGCTGTTCCCTTAAAGGAGAGGCAAGAAGTTCAATATGAAGTTAAATAATCTGGAATTGGGTATATCATTATTGTTCTAAGTTAACATGTTATTTCAATAGAAGTCATAGCTAGATCTGAGGTGATCATAATAGGAAATAGTGGATGGAGAGGGAAAGAGGAGTCTAAGTGGAGATATACATTGAAAACCCAGTACTGTTGTGGTGACACTGTATGTTATTATAATTTGTAAATTTGCTTTCACTTATATTATGTGTTGCTGTAATCAGTGCTGGAAATAAATAAAATATTTAAATAAAAAAAGATAAGGCGAATCACATTGTAACGCTGAAGGCTCCGAAACTCTTCGAGCAGAAGAAATAGCAACCAAAAGCAAAACTTTCCAAGATAACAATTTAATATCTATGGAATGCATGGGTTCAAATGGAACCCCTTGAAGAACACTAAGGACTAAATTCAAACTCCAGGGAGGAGTAATTGGTCTAAATACATACTTAATTCTGGATAAAGCCTGACAAAAAGACTGAACATCTGGCACATCTGCCAAACGTTTGTGAAGCAAAATTGACAAAGCAGAAATCTGTCCCTTTAAGGAACTTGCTGATAACCCTTTCTCCAATCCTTCTTGGAGAAAAGACAGAATCCTGGGAATCCTAACTTTACTCCATGAGTAACCCTGGAATTCACACCAATAAAGATATTTACGCCATATCTTATGATAGATTTTTCTAGTGACAGGCTTACGAGCCTGTATCAAAGTATTGATGAACGAATCAGAGAAACCCCACTTAGATAAAATCAAGCGTTCAATCTCCAAGTAGTCAGCTGCAGAGAATGTAGATTTGGATGTTGGAAAGGACCTTGAATGAGAAGGTCCTGTCTCAAAGGAAGTTTCCATGGTGGCAGAGAGGACATGTCCACTAGATCCGCATACCAAGTCCTGTGTGGCCACACAGGCGCTATCAGGATTACTGAAGCTCTCTCCTGTTTGATCCGAGCAATCACGCGTGGAAGGAAAGGAAACGGTGGAAACACATAAGCTAGGCTGAACGACCAAGGCACTGCCAAGGTATCTATCAGTTCGGCCTGAGGATCCCTCGACCTGGATCCATAACGTGGAAGCTTGGCATTCTGACGAGATTCCATCAGGTCTAATTCCGGTCTGCCCCATTGGCGAATCAATGAGGGAAATACCTCCGGGTGGAGTTCCCACTCCCCCGGATGAAAAGTCTGACAACTTAGAAAATCCGCTTCCCAGTTCTCTACTCCTGGGATGTAGATCGCTGATAGATAGCAAGAGTGGGCCTCCGCCCAACGGATTATCTTTGATACTTCTATCATCGCTAAGGAACTCCTTATTCCCCCCTGATGATTGATATACGCCACAGTAGTGATATTGTCCGACTGGAATCTGATGAATTTGGCCGAAGCCAACTGAGGCCACGCCTGAAGCACATTCAATATTGCTCTCAGTTCCAGAATATTGATTGGAAGTAGAGACTCCACCTGAGTCCAAACACCCTGAGCCTTCAGGGAATTCAAGACTGCACCCCAGCCCAGTAGACTGGCGTTCGTTGTCACTATCACCCACGAGGATCTGCAGAAACAAGTCCCCTGGGACAGATGATCCGGCGACAACCATCAAAGAAGAGAGTTAAATTTGCATAGTGCCCATTCCACTGTCCGAGCATGCACAGCTGCAGTGGTCTGAGATGAAAGCGAGCAAACGGAATGATGTCCATTGCCGCTACCATTAATCCAATGACCTCCATACACTGAGCCACTGATGGCCGAGGAATGGACTGAAGTGCTCGGCAAGTATTTAGAATCTTTGATTTTCTGACCTCTGTCAGAAATATTTTTATGTCTACCGAGTCTATCAAAGTTCCCAAGAAGGGAACCCTTGTCTGTGGAACTAGTGAACTCTTTTCTATGTTCACCTTCCAACCGTGAGTTATCAGGAAAGACAACACTGTGTCCGTGTGAGATTGTCAGCTGATAAGTTGACGCCTGGATCAGAATATCGTCCAGATAAGGCGCCACTGCTATGCCCCGCGGTCTGAGAACCGCCAGAAGGGACCCTAGAACCTTTGTGAAGATCCTGGGTGCTGTGGCCAACCCGAAGGGAAGAGCCACGAACTGATAATGTTTGTCCAGAAAGGCAAACCTTAGGAACTGATGATGATCCTTGTGAATAGGGATATGAAGGTATGCATCCTTCAAGTCCATGGTAGTCATATATTGACCCTCCTGTATCATAGGTAAGATTGTTCATATAGTCTCCATCTTGAATGATGGAACTCTGAGAAACTTGTTTAGACACTTGAGATCTAAAATGGGTCTGAAAGTTTCCTCTTTTTTGGGAACCACAAAAAGATTTGAGTAAAACCCCTGCCCCTGTTCCAGTTTTGGAACGGGACAAATTACTCCCATGGTAGAGAGGTCTTTTACACAGTGTAGGAACGCTTCTCTTTTTATCTGGTCTACAGATAATCGTGAAAGATGAAACCTCCCTCTTGGGAGAAAATCCTTGAATTCCAGTTGATACCCGTGGGTCACGATTTCCAGTGCCCAGGGGTCCTGAACGTCTCTTGCCAAGCCTGAGCAAAGAAAGTAAGTTTGCCCCCTACTAGATCCGGTCCCGGATCGGGGGCCGCCCCTTCATGCTGTCTTTGTAGCAGCAGCGGGCTTCTTGGATTGTTTACCTTTATTCCAAGCCTGGTTGGGTCTCCAGACTGACTTGGATTGAGCAAAATTCCCCTCTTGCTTTGTGGAGGAAGCAGAGGGTCTTCCTTTAAAGTTTCGAAAGGAACGAAAATTATTTTGTTTACCCCTCATCTTAACCGACTTATCCTGAGGTAGGGCATGGCCTTTACCTCCAGTAATGTCAGAAATGATTTCCTTCATTTCAGGCCCGAATAAGGTCTTACTCTTAAAAGGAATAGCTAACAGCTTAGATTTTGATGTCACATCAGCAGACCAAGATTTGAGCCATAACGCTCTACGCGCTAAAATGGCAAATCCTGCATTTTTCGCCGCTAATTTAGCAATTTGAAAAGCGGCATCAGTAATAAAAGAATTAGCTAGCTGGAGAGCCTTAATTCTATCCAAAATGTCATCTAATGGAGTCTCAACCTTCAGAGACTCTTTTAGAGCATCAAACCAAAAAGCTGCTGCAGTAGTAACTGGAACAATGCAAGCCGTAGGTTGTAAAAGAAAACCCTGATGAATACATTTCTTTTAGAAGATCCTCTTATTTTTTATTCATAGGGTCTTTGAAAGCACAACTGTCCTCAATAGGTATAGTTGTACGCTTAGCCAGGGTAGATATAGCTCCCTCCACCTTAGGGACCATTTGCCAAGAGTCCCGAATGGTGTCTGATATGGGAAACATTTTCTTAAAATTAGGAGGGGGAGAGAACGGTATGCCTGGTCTATCCCATTCCTTTTTTACAATTTCCAAAATTCTTTTAGGAACCGGAAAACCAACAGTGTAAGTAGGTACCTCTAGATATTTGTCCATCTTACACAATTTCTCTGGTGGTATCACAATAGGGTCACAATCATCCAGAGTCGCTAAAACCTCCCGAAGTAACAGGCGGACGTGTTAAAGCTTAAATTTAAAGGACATCACGTCTAAATCTGTCTGAGGTAACAAATTTCCTGAGTCTGAAAGTTCTCCCTCAGACAGCAATTCCCTGACCCCCAACTCAGAGCACTGTGAGGGTACATCGGAAATAGCCAATAAAGCATCCGAGGATTCAGTATTCACATTAATACCTGACCTACTGCGTTTACCCTGTAACACTGGTAATTTAGATAATACCTCTGTAAGGGTAGTTGACATAACTGCAGCCATCTCCTGCAGAGTAAAAGAATTAGACGCACTAGAGGTACTTGGCGTTGCTTGTGTGGGCGTTAAAGTTTGTGACACTTGGGGAGAATTGGATGGCATATCCTGGTTCTCTTCAGATTGAGAATCATCCTTAGGCACACTTAAATATGCTTTTTACATTGTAAGGCCCTTTCAGTACAAGAGGTACACAATGTAAGAGGGGGTTCCACAATGGCTTCTAAACACATAGAGCAAAGAGTTTCCTCAATGTCAGACATGTTGAACAGACTAGTAATAACCACAATAGCCATTAAACACTTTATTTATTGATTTAAACAATTTTTTGAGAAACGTGTACAGCGCCTTTAAGAAATAAAAAAGCGCACAATTTTTCCAAAACTGCTTCAAAACGTTAATTAACTCTTTAAAATGAACTACACCTAATCAATGGCTCCAAAGATTATTGCACCCCAAGAGTAAGAGGAGAAATCAACCTCTAAAAGGTATTTATAGTCACAAATATGTTAGATAACCCCTGTACCTCGCCACAGCTCTGCTGTGGCGCCTACCTGCCCCCAGGGTACTGCAAAATGACTCTACAACGATCCGGTTAACAGAACACCAGTCTAGGCTCAACCGGAGCTAATGCCTGCTGCCTTCCCAGCCAGAGTAAAGTGCGCGTCTGAGCGCGCGAAAATAATCCCCGCCCATTATGGACGACGATCGCATAAGACTGCACAACCGCATGGAGAAGCGGTTTAGACTATAAGGTCATGTGGATTTGTTTTACCCCTTAAGCACACACAAAATACGGCCATACTGTTTATTTGGAATAAAAAAACGTTAAGCTGCCTCTCCCAATGTCCCTTTATATTGCTTTTAAGCCCATTATAAATGCTTAGCCCAACATGTCAATAAAATAAAATAAGTATAGGTTTCTCAGTAACACCCCTTTGTTTACAGGTCTACTGCTTACCCCTTCCCTTGCAGGGAAAAAATGTCAGCCAGTTCTGATATACCAAGTCTCCTCAAAAATAAAGGGCTGCACATACCTCAATGCTGCTTGTAGCATGAAACCGTTCTCCATACTTAAGATTTCTCTTGTATTACCTTCAGAAGCTCTGTGGGAACCAACATGAATCTTAGTTACATCTGCTAAGATCATCAACCTCAGGGCAGAAATCTTCTAACATATCCCCCTGAAGAAAATAGTACTCACCGGTACCATTTAAAATAAAAAACTTCTTGATTGAAGAAACTAAAACTAACACCTCACTTTACCTCTTCCTAGTACAAACACACGCAAAGAGAATGACTGGGGGTGGAGGGAAGGGAGGAGCTATATATACAGCTCTGCTGTGGTGCTCTTTGGCACTTCCTATTAGCAGGAGGATAATATCCCACAAGTAAGGATGAAATCCGTGGACTCGTCGTATCTTGTAGAAGAAAGTCATGTGATCAGGGGGCTGTCAGAAAAGGCTTAGATACAGGTAATCACAGAGGTAAAAAGTATATTAATATAACCATGTTGGTTATGCAAAACCAAGGAATGGGTAAAAAAACAGAATTTATGCTTACCTGATAAATTACTTTCTCCAACGGTGTGTCCGGTCCACGGCGTCATCCTTACTTGTGGGATATTCTCTTCCCCAACAGGAAATGGCAAAGAGCCCAGCAAAGCTGGTCACATGATCCCTCCTAGGCTCCGCCTTCCCCAGTCATTCGACCGACGTAAAGGAGGAATATGCATAGGAGAAATCATATGATACCGTGGTGACTGTAGTTAGAGAAAATAATTCATCAGACCTGATTAAAAAACCAGGGCGGGCCGTGGACCGGACACACCGTTGGAGAAAGTAATTTATCAGGTAAGCATAAATTCTGTTTTCTCCAACATAGGTGTGTCCGGTCCACGGCGTCATCCTTACTTGTGGGAACCAATACCAAAGCTTTAGGACACGGATGATGGGAGGGAGCAAATCAGGTCACCTAGATGGAAGGCACCACGGCTTGCAAAACCTTTCTCCCAAAAATAGCCTCCGAAGAAGCAAAAGTATCAAATTTGTAAAATTTGGTAAAAGTGTGCAGTGAAGACCAAGTCGCTGCCTTACATATCTGATCAACAGAAGCCTCGTTCTTGAAGGCCCATGTGGAAGCCACAGCCCTAGTGGAGTGAGCTGTGATTCTTTCAGGAGGCTGCCGTCCGGCAGTCTCATAAGCCAATCGGATGATGCTTTTAAGCCAAAAAGAGAGAGAGGTAGAAGTTGCTTTTTGACCTCTCCTGTTACCAGAATAAACAACAAACAAGGAAGATGTTTGTCTGAAATCCTTTGTAGCCTCTAAATAGAATTTTAGAGCACGAACTACATCCAAATTGTGCAACAAACGTTCCTTCTTTGAAACTGGATTCGGACACAAAGAAGGCACAACTATCTCCTGGTTAATATTTTTGTTAGAAACAACTTTCGGAAGAAAACCAGGTTTAGTACGCAAAACCACCTTATCTGCATGGAACACCAGATAAGGAGGAGAACACTGCAGAGCAGATAACTCTGAAACTCTTCTAGCAGAAGAAATTGCAACCAAAAACAAAACTTTCCAAGATAATAACTTAATATCTACGGAATGTAAGGGTTCAAACGGAACCCCTTGAAGAACTGAAAGAACTAAATTGAGACTCCAAGGAGGAGTCAAAGGTTTGTAAACAGGCTTGATTCTAACCAGAGCCTGAACAAAGGCTTGAACATCTGGCACAGCCGCCAGCTAATCCTTTCTCCAAACCCTCTTGTAGAAAGGATAGAATCTTAGGAATTTTTATCTTGTTCCATGGGAATCCTTTAGATTCGCACCAACAGATATATTTTTTCCATATATTATGGTAAATTTTTCTAGTTACAGGCTTTCTAGCCTGATTAAGAGTATCAATGACAGAATCTGAGAACCCACGCTTTGATAAAATCAAGCGTTCAATCTCCAAGCAGTCAGTTGGAGTGAGGCCAGATTCGGATGTTCGAACGGACCTTGAACAAGAAGGTCCCGTCTCAAAGGTAGCTTCCATGGTGGAGCCGATGACATATTCACCAGGTCTGCATACCAAGTTCTGCGTGGCCACGCAGGAGCTATCAAGATCACCGAAGCCCTCTCCTGATTGATCCTGGCTACCAGCCTGGGAATGAGAGGAAACGGTGGGAATACATAAGCTAGGTTGAAGGTCCAGGACGCTACTAGTGCATCTACTAGAGTCGCCTTGGGATCCCTGGATCTGGACCCGTAGCAAGGAACCTTGAAGTTCTGACGAGACGCCATCAGATCCATGTCTGGAATGCCCCATAATTGAGTTATTTGGGCAAAGATTTCCGGATGGAGTTCCCACTCCCCCGGATGAAATGTCTGACGACTCAGAAAATCCGCTTCCCAATTTTCCACTCCTGGAATGTGGATTGCAGACAAGTGGCAGGAGTGAATCTCCGCCCATTGAATTATTTTGGTCACTTCTTCCATCGCCAGGGAACTCCTTGTTCCCCCCTGATGGTTGATATATGCAACAGTCGTCATGTTGTCTGATTGAAACCTTATGAATTTGGCCTTTGCTAGTTGAGGCCAAGCCTTGAGAGCATTGAATATCGCTCTCAGTTCCAGAATGTTTATCGGGAGAAGAGATTCTTCCCGAGACCATAGACCCTGAGCTTTCAGGGGTTCCCAGACCGCGCCCCAGCCCACCAGACTGGCGTCGGTCGTGACAATGACCCACTCTGGTCTGCGGAAGCTCATCCCTTGTGACAGGTTGTCCAGGGTCAGCCACCAACGTAGTGAATCTCTGGTCCTCTGATCTACTTGGATCGTCGGAGACAAGTCTGTATAATCCCCATTCCACTGTCTGAGCATGCACAGTTGTAATGGTCTTAGATGAATTCGCGCAAAAGGAACTATGTCCATTGCCGCAACCATCAAACCTATTACTTCCATGCACTGCGCTATGGAAGGAAGAAGAACAGAATGAAGTACTTGACAAGAGCTTAGAAGTTTTGATTTTCTGGCCTCTGTCAGAAAAATCTTCATTTCTAAGGAGTCTATTATTGTTCCCAAGAAGGGAACTCTTGTTGACGGGAATAGAGAACTTTTTTCTACGTTCACTTTCCACCCGTGAGATCTGAGAAAGGCTAGGACAATGTCCGTATGAGCCTTTGCTTGTGGCAGAGACGACGCTTGAATCAGTATGTCGTCCAAGTAAGGTACTACTGCAATGCCCCTTGGCCTTAGCACCGCTAGAAGGGACCCTAGTACCTTTGTGAAAATTCTTGGAGCAGTGGCTAATCCGAATGGAAGTGCCACAAACTGGTAATGCTTGTCCAGAAAGGCGAACCTTAGGAACCGATGATGTTCCTTGTGGATAGGAATATGTAGATACGCATCCTTTAAATCCACCGTGGTCATGAAATTACCTTCCTGGATGGTAGGAAGAATTGTCCGAATGGTTTCCATTTTGAACGATGGAACCCTGAGAAATTTGTTTAGGATCTTGAGATCCAAAATTGGCCTGAATGTTCCCTCTTTTTTGGGAACTATGAACAGATTGGAGTAAAACCCCATCCCTTGTTCTCCTAATGGAACAGGATGAATCACTCCCATTTTTAACAGGTCTTCTACACAATGTAAGAATGCCTGTCTTTTTATTTGGTCTGAAGACAATTGAGACCTGTGGAACCTTCCCCTTGGGGGTAGTTCCTTGAATTCCAGGAGATAACCTTGAGAAACTATTTCTAGCGCCCAAGGATCCTGAACATCTCTTGCCCAAGCCTGAGCGAAGAGAGAGAGTCTGCCCCCCACCAGATCCGGTCCCGGATCGGGGGCCAACATCTCATGCTGTCTTAGTAGCGGTAGCAGGCTTCTTGGCCTGCTTACCTTTGTTCCAGCCTTGCATCGGTCTCCAGGCTGGCTTGGTTTGAGAAGAATTACCCTCTTGCTTAGAGGATGTAGAATTTGAGGCTGGTCCGTTTCTGCGAAAGGGACGAAAATTTGGTTTATTTTTAGCCTTAAAAGACCTATCCTGAGGAAGGGCGTGGCCCTTTCCCCCAGTGATGTCTGAAATAATCTCTTTCAAGTCAGGGCCAAACAGCGTTTTCCCCTTGAAAGGGATGTTAAGCAATTTGTTCTTGGAGGACACATCCGCTGACCAAGACTTTAGCCAAAGCGCTCTGCGCGCCACAATAGCAAAACCTGCATTTTTCGCCGCTAATCTAGCCAATTGCAAAGTGGCGTCTAAGGTAAAAGAGTTAGCCAATTTAAGTGCTTGAACTCTGTCCATAACCTCCTCATAAGAAGATTCTTTATTGAGCGACTTTTCTAGTTCTTCGAACCAGAAACACGCTGCTGTAGTGACAGGAACAATGCATGAAATTGGTTGTAGAAGGTAACCTTGCTGAACAAACATCTTTTTAAGCAAACCCTCTAATTTTTTATCCATAGGATCTTTGAAAGCACAACTATCTTCTATAGGGATAGTAGTGCGTTTGTTTAGAGTAGAAACCGCCCCCTCGACCTTGGGGACTGTCTGCCATAAGTCCTTCCTGGGGTCGACCATAGGAAATAATTTCTTAAATATAGGGGAAGGGACAAAAGGTATGCCGGGCCTTTCCCATTCTTTATTTACAATGTCCGCCACCCTCTTGGGTATAGGAAAAGCTTCGGGGGGCACCGGGACCTCTAGGAACTTGTCCATCTTACATAATTTCTCTGGAATGACCAAATTGTCACAATCATCCAGAGTAGATAACACCTCCTTAAGCAGAGCGCGGAGATGTTCCAATTTAAATTTGAATGTAATAACGTCAGGTTCAGCTTGTTGAGAAATTTTTCCTGAATCTGAAATTTCTCCCTCAGACAAAACCTCCCTGGCCCCTTCAGACTGGTGTAAGGGCATGTCAGAACCATTATCATCAGCGTCCTCATGCTCTTCAGTATCTAAAACAGAGCAGTCGCGCTTTCGCTGATAAGTGGGCATTTTGGCTAAAATGTTTTTAATAGAATTATCCATTACAGCCGTTAATTGTTGCATAGTAAGGAGGATTGGCGCACTAGATGAACTAGGGACCTCCTGAGTGGGCAAGACTGGTGTAGACATAGAAGGAGATGATGCAGTACCATGCTTACTCCCCTCACTTAAGGAATCATTTTGGGCAACATAATTATCAGTGGCATCATTGTCCCTACTTTGTTTGTCACATTCATCACATATATTTAAATGGAGAGGAACCTTGGCTTCCGAACATACAGAACATCGTCTATCTGATGGTTCAGACATGTTAATAGGCATAAACGTGATAACAAAGCACAAAAAACGTTTTAAAATAAAACCGTTACTGTCACTTTAAATTTTAAACTGAACACACTTTGTTACTGAATATGTGAAAAAGTATGAAGGAATTGTTCAAAATTCACCAAAATTTCACCACAGTGTCTTAAAGCCTTAAAAGTATTGCACACCAAATTTGAAAGCTTTAACTCTTAAAATAACGGAACCGGAGCCGTTTTTACATTTAACCCCTATACAGTCCCTGGTATCTGCTTTGCTGAGACCCAACCAAGCCCAGAGGGGAATACGATACCAAATGACGCCTTCAATAAGCTTTTTCAGTGGATCTGAGCTCCTCACACATGCATCTGCATGCCTTGCTTCTCAAAAACAACTGCGCATTAGTGGAGCGAAAATGAGGCTCTGCCTATGACCAGAAAAGGCCCCCAGTGAAAAAGGTGTCCAATACAGTGCCTGCCGTTTTTTTAACACAATTCCCAAGATTAAAATAACTCTTCAAAGTTATAAACCATTAAATATGCTTATAAAGTAATCGTTTTAGCCCAGAAAAATGTCTGCCAGTCTTTAAAGCCCTTGTGAAGCCCTTTATTCTTATATTTAAAACTAAGAAAATGGCTTACCGGATCCCATAGGGAAAATGACAGCTTCCAGCATTACCAAGTCTTGTTAGAAATGTGTCATACCTCAAGCAGCAAAGTCTGCCCACTGTTTCCCCCAACTGAAGTTACTTCATCTCAACAGTCCTGTGTGGAAACAGCCATCGATTTTAGTAACGGTTGCTAAAATCATCTTCCTCTTACAAACAGAAATCTTCATCTCTTTTCTGTTTCAGAGTAAATAGTACATACCAGCACTATTTTAAAATAACAAACTCTTGATTGAAGAATAAAACTACATTTAAACACCAAAAAACTCTAAGCCATCTCCGTGGAGATGTTGCCTGTGCAACGGCAAAGAGAATGACTGGGGAAGGCGGAGCCTAGGAGGGATCATGTGACCAGCTTTGCTGGGCTCTTTGCCATTTCCTGTTGGGGAAGAGAATATCCCACAAGTAAGGATGACGCCGTGGACCGGACACACCTATGTTGGAGAAAAAGGCGTTATCTATCTTTTTTAACAATAACAATATTGGAGTAGACTGTCCCTTTAATTACTGATATATACTGTGCATATATAAACATTTATTGTGTGTGCAGACCTTAAGTAATGTGGCACTTAATTACTGATATATACTGTGCATATATAAACATTTATTGTGTGTGCAGACCTTAAGTAATGCGACACTTAATTACTGATATATACTGTGCATATATAAACATTTGTGTGTGCAGACCTTATGCAATGCAGCACTTAATTACTGATATATACTGTGCAAATATATTTATTGTGTGTGCAGACCTTATCTAATGCTGCACTTAATTACTGATATATACTGTGCATAAATAAACATTTATTGTGTGTACACAGACCTTATGTAATGTGACACTTAATTACTGATATATACTGTGCATATATAAACATTTATTGTGTGTGCAGACCTTATGCAATGCAGCACTTAATTACTGATATATACTGTGCAAATATATTTATTGTGTGTGCAGACCTTATCTAATGCTGCACTTAATTACTGATATATACTGTGCATAAATAAACATTTATTGTGTGTACACAGACCTTATGTAATGTGACACTTAATTACTGATATATATTGTGCATATATAAACATTGATTGTGTGTGCAGACCTTATATAATGCGGCACTTAATTACTGATATACACTGTGCATATGTAAACATTTATTTGTGTGTGCAGACCTTATGTAATTTAGAGCTTAATTACTGATATATATACTGTACAAATATAAACATTTATTGTGTACAGACCTTATATAATGTGGTACTTAATTACTGATATATACTGTGCAAATATATGTATTGTGTGTGCAGACCTTATCTAATGCAGCACTTAATTACTGATATATACTGTGCATATATAAACATTTATTGTGTGTGCAGACCTTATCTAATGCTGCACTTAATTAGTGATATATACTGTGCATATATAAACATTTATTGTGTGTGCAGACCTTATGTAATGCAGCACTTAATTACTGATATATACTGTGCATATATAAATATTTATTGTGTGTGCAGACCTTATGTATTGTGGCTCTTAATTACTGATATATACTGTGCATATATAAACATTTGTGTGTGCAGACCTTATGTAATGCTGCACTTAATTACTGATATATACTGTGCATATATAAACATTTATTGTGTGTGCAGACCTTATGTAATGCTGCACTTAATTACTGATATATACTGTGCATATATAAACATTTATTGTGTGTGCAGACCTTATGTAATGTAGGGCTGCAGCTAATGATTATTTTCATAATTAATCGGCCGGTTATTTTTTCGATTAATCGACTAATCGGATAAAAAATAAATCATATTTTTCCTATATTTAAAATAAAAATCCATATACTGAGTGTTATAAATATAAACTTCAGACTACAACTTTACATTAACACAACTGTTGGTCCAATGTTTAAGCAGCAGAACAAGTTTTTATAATTAAGCAAAGCAAAACCATAAACTGTTTGAAAGAGGTAGAAGATAAACTACCACTGTTTATAACATTCTGTTATTCACTCTTTCAGAAATTTTGCATTGAAATGCAAAAATGTTAACATGACCACATGCTCCTGGCTTAGGCTGGCTCTCTTTTTTGCAAGCTATTTTGCCTGCAGCAGAGAAGAGGCGCTCAGATGGTGTTAAGGTGCCTGAGATGCATAAGTAGGGTGTTGCCAATTTCACCAAGGTGGGCTATTTATCTTTGTTAGCTCTCCACCAATGCAAGGGGCCTCTTAAAAAATAAAAGCATGGACTTCATTCCGACATAAAAATATCTTTAATATCTATATGCAATGGCAAACAACCAGCTATAAAAGGTAGGGGGGGAAATATCTAGTCCACTCTTACAATAACAGATATATACTTAGAGGTTGAATTTGGTACATATTCCAATTAATTAAGAATATAAATATAAAAAAGGAAAATGGCTAAAGACTATATATCAGTAACAGGACACAACCTTACACATTTATCTATAGAGTACATATCTCTGCAATAGCAAGCAATCTGCAAATAACAAATGCCATCCATCTAGGGCTAGGTGTAAATAACAAGCGTGACATTATATCATGCAAAGCATAGTCCCCAATCACCTGATTTAATATAAACAATCCAAATTATGAATCATATTTCTGGTTTGCACATAAGACAGGAGTAGTTGTAAACTTAAAAAGAAACTTAGTGTCCTGAAAAAGTGAAAAGTAAATGTGTTTATACGTCCTTTAGGCTAAGGGCATAACCATAAAACACAATACCCTGTGCAGGAGCTCATTGGAGTAAAGCAGCTGATGCCGTGCACAGACCAACTAATCGATTATGAGATATTATATTTATTGTGTGTGCAGACCTTATCTAATGCAGCACTTAATTACTGATATATACTGTGCATATATAAACCTTTATTGTGAGTGCATCCCTTATCTAATGCAGCACTTAATTACTGATATATACTGTGCATATATAAACATTTATTGTGTGTGCAGACCTTATGTAATGCTGCACTTAATTACTGATATATACTGTGCATTTATAAACATTTATTGTGTGTGCAGACCTTATGTAATGCAGCACTTAATTACTAATATATACTGTGCATATATAAACATTTATTGTGTGCGCAGACCTTATGTAATGCAGCACTTAATTACTGATATATACTGTGCATATATAAACATTTATTGTGTGTGCAAACCTTTTGTAATGCTGCACTTAATTACTGATATATACTGTGCATATATAAACATTTATTGTGTGTGCAGACCTTATGTAATGCAGCACCTAATTACTGATATATACTGTGCATATATAAACATTTATTGTGTGTGCAGACCTTATGTAATGCAGCACCTAATTACTGATATATACTGTGCATATATAAACATTTATTGTGTGTGCAGACCTTATGTAATGCAGCACTTAATTACTGATATATACTGTGCATATATAAACATTTATTGTGTGTGCAGACCTTATGTAATGCTGCACTTAATTACTGATATATACTGTGCATGTATAAACATTTATTGTGTGCGCAGACCTTATGTAATGCAGCACTTAATTACTGATATATACTGTGCATATATAAACATGTATTGTGTGTGCAGACCTTATATAATGCAGCACTTAATTACTGATATATATATATTGTGCATATATAAACATTTATTGTGTGTGCAGACCTTATGTAATGCAGCACTTAATTACTGATATATGCTGTGCATATATAAACATTTATTGTGTGTGCAGACCTTATGTAATGCAGCACTTAATTACTGATATATACTGTGCATATATAAACATTTATTGTGTGTGCAGACCTTATGTAATGCTGCACTTAATTACTGATATATACTGTACATATATAAACATTTATTGTGTGTGCAGACCTTATGTAATGCTGCACTTAATTACTGATATATACTGTGCATATATAAACATTTATTGTGTGTGCAGACCTTATGTAATGCTGCACTTAATTACTGATATATACTGTACATATATAAACATTTATTGTGTGTGCAGATCTTATGTAATGCAACACTTAATTACTGATATATACTGTACATATATAAATATTTATTGTGTGTGCAGACCTTATGTAATGCAGCATTTAATTACTGATATATACTGTGCATAT
Source organism: Bombina bombina (assembly GCF_027579735.1). Taxonomy (NCBI): domain Eukaryota; kingdom Metazoa; phylum Chordata; class Amphibia; order Anura; family Bombinatoridae; genus Bombina; species Bombina bombina. The sequence goes on from NC_069510.1 coordinate 124,287,407, forward strand.
ATAAACATTTATTGTGTGTGCAGATCTTATGTAATGCAACACTTAATTACTGATATATACTGTACATATATAAACATTTATTGTGTGTGCAGATCTTATGTAATGCAGCATTTAATTACTGATATATACTGTGCATATATAAACATTTATTGTGTGTACAGACCTTATATAATGCGGCACTTAATTACTGATATATACTGTGCATATATAAACATTTATTGTGTGTGCAGACCTTATCTAATGCAGCACTTAATTACTGATATATACTGTGCATATATAAACCTTTATTGTGAGTGCATCCCTTATCTAATGCAGCACTTAATTACTGATATATACTGTGCATATATAAACATTTATTGTGTGTGCAGACCTTATGTAATGCTGCACTTAATTACTGATATATACTGTGCATTTATAAACATTTATTGTGTGTGCAGACCTTATGTAATGCAGCACTTAATTACTAATATATACTGTGCATATATAAACATTTATTGTGTGCGCAGACCTTATGTAATGCAGCACTTAATTACTGATATATACTGTGCATATATAAACATTTATTGTGTGTGCAAACCTTTTGTAATGCTGCACTTAATTACTGATATATACTGTGCATATATAAACATTTATTGTGTGTGCAGACCTTATGTAATGCAGCATTTAATTACTGATATATACTGTGCATATATAAACATTTATTGTGTGTGCAGACCTTATGTAATGCAGCACCTAATTACTGATATATACTGTGCATATATAAACATTTATTGTGTGTGCAGACCTTATGTAATGCAGCACTTAATTACTGATATATACTGTGCATATATAAACATTTATTGTGTGTGCAGACCTTATGTAATGCTGCACTTAATTACTGATATATACTGTGCATGTATAAACATTTATTGTGTGCGCAGACCTTATGTAATGCAGCACTTAATTACTGATATATACTGTGCATATATAAATATTTATTGTGTGTGCAGACCTTATGTAATGCAGTACTTAATTACTGATATATACTGTGCATATATAAACATGTATTGTGTGTGCAGACCTTATATAATGCAGCACTTAATTACTGATATATATATATTGTGCATATATAAACATTTATTGTGTGTGCAGACCTTATGTAATGCAGCACTTAATTACTGATATATGCTGTGCATATATAAACATTTATTGTGTGTGCAGACCTTATGTAATGCAGCACTTAATTACTGATATATACTGTGCATATATAAACATTTATTGTGTGTGCAGACCTTATGTAATGCTGCACTTAATTACTGATATATACTGTACATATATAAACATTTATTGTGTGTGCAGACCTTATGTAATGCTGCACTTAATTACTGATATATACTGTGCATATATAAACATTTATTGTGTGTGCAGACCTTATGTAATGCTGCACTTAATTACTGATATATACTGTACATATATAAACATTTATTGTGTGTGCAGATCTTATGTAATGCAACACTTAATTACTGATATATACTGTACATATATAAATATTTATTGTGTGTGCAGACCTTAAGTAATGCAGCACTTAATTACTGATATACACTGTGCATATATAAATATTTATTGTGTGTGCAGACCTTATGTAATGCAGCATTTAATTACTGATATATACTGTGCATATATAAACATTTATTGTGTGTGCAGATCTTATGTAATGCAGCATTTAATTACTGATATATACTGTGCATATATAAACATTTATTGTGTGTACAGACCTTATATAATGCGGCACTTAATTACTGATATATACTGTACATATATAAATATTTATTGTATATGCAGATATTTTGCAATGCAGTGATATAACTGTGTATTTAAATATGAGATTTATGTCCTTTTGAATTGACTCAATAACAAAAACATGTAGACTAAGTTATGAATAGTGCATAAAGCAGTGATGCTATATATAAATGTAAAACAGCCAATGATTTAACTTAATTACAACTTAAATGTATGGTCCCATCTCATGCACTGTCACCTGTACGGTCCCATCTCATGCACTGTCACCTGTACGGTCCCATCTCATGCACTGTCACCTGTACGGTCCAATCTCATGCACTGTCACCTGTACGGTCCCGTCTCATGCACTGTCACCTGTACGGTCCCGTCTCATGCACTGTCACCTGTACGGTCCCGTCTAATGCACTGTCACCTGTACGGTCCCGTCACATGCACTGTCACCTGTACGGTCCCGTCACATGCACTGTCACCTGTACGGTCCCGTCACATGCACTGTCACCTGTACGGTCCCGTCACATGCACTGTCACTTGTACGGTCCCGTCACATGCACTGTCACTTGTACGGTCCCGTCTCATGCACTGTCACTTGTACGGTCCCATCACATGCACTGTCACCTGTACGGTCCCATCACATGCACTGTCACTTGTACGATCCCGTCACATGCACTGTCACTTGTACGATCCCGTCACATGCACTGTCACCTGTACGGTCCCGTCACATGCACTGTCACCTGTACGGTCCCGTCACATGCACTGTCACCTGTACGGTCCCGTCACATGCACTGTCACTTGTACGGTCCCGTCTCATGCACTGTCACCTGTACGGTCCCGTCTCATGCACTGTCACCTGTACGGTCCCGTCTCATGCACTGTCACTTGTACGGTCCCATCTCATGCACTGTCACCTGTACGGTTCCATCTCATGCACTGTCACTTGTATGGTCCCGTCTCATGCACTGTCACCTGTACGGTCCCGTCTCATGCACTGTCACTTTTACGGTCCCGTCTCATGCACTGTAACTTGTACTATCCCATCTCATGCACTGTCACTTGTACGGTCCCATCTCATGCACTGTCACTTGTACGGTCCCGTCTCATGCACTGTCACTTGTACTGTCTCGTCTCATGCACTGTCACCTGTACTGTCCCGTCACATGCACTGTCACTTGTACGGTCCCATCTCATGTACTGTCACTTGTACGGTCCCGTCTCATGCACTGTCACTTGTACGGTCCCGTCTCATGCACTGTCACGTATACTGTCCCGTCTCATGCACTGTCACGTATACTGTCCCGTCTCATGCACTGTCACTTGTACGGTCCCATCTCATGTACTGTCACTTTGTGAGGGCTGTGTGTAAATATGGCTCTTACTAGGGGGACAAATAACCTGTTGTAGAGTTTCCCTAAGGAAGGCAATTGAGTTGTGTGCAGTGCAAGGCTCTTACCTGTGAGCGCTTCCACTTGCCCATATCAGACACTATATTTATCTCTTTCTTAGGGACAATGTAGTGGTGTCCCTCGAGGGGTAGAAAAGCCTCATCCTCAGGGTGGGAGCCTTGCGAACAAAAGAAAGTGCATTTAGTACAGACAGATTATATATAAATTAGCATCTAAACCACTGTGTTTTCTGACGTAAGGCCCTGTCTGTAGCACACGGTTATTGTATAGAACTACTTTATGTGCATAGTTAGTTTCAAAACAACAACGGGTCATCAGGTGAGCAAATGACAAGAGGCATATGTGCATAGCCACCAATCAGCTGCTCCTGAGCCTACCTAGGCATGCTTTTATAACAAAGGATACCAAGAGAATGAAGTGAATTGAAAGCTCTCTAAAAATGACATGTTTTGTCCGATACATAAAAGCTTTAGTTTAATGTCCCTTTAAGCCTGTACAAGTTATAACAAACTCCTGTGACAGTTCCTAAAACGTTATCTTATTTCTTGTCTCAGTGTCAGTCTCAAGCACCAGAGCAACGTACATATTTATACGGACGCAATCCGCTCCACACGGTTGTGTTATTTTCTCTAAACATATCTAAGCAAACAGAACAAGACAAAATATGAACAATGAGCGTGCGCGCTCTCCTACTCACTAGAAATAACAAATGTAAATATTACACGGTAGACAAATGCAAACAAACAAATATAGAGAAAAGGCGACATATTCAATTCATTGCGAGATGCTCGCTAGATGTGTTTTTTTGTTATTTGTTTGCAAAACCAATAACGAATTTGAAATACTTTAGCTAAAACGTATTCATTAACTAAATTAACGACTCAATTAATAGAAAATGTGTTCATTTAATTTCTCTATGAGACAGAAAAGCTAAATGAGCGAATGTTGTTTTAATGTATTTGTTTGTTTACTTAAAGGGCCAGTAAATACAGTCGATTTGCATAAACAACAAATGCAAGATAACAAGACAATGCAATAGCACTTAGTCTGAACTTCACATGAGTAGATTTTTTTCTGACAAATTTTAGCTATGTCTAATTCTACTTCTCCTGTATCATGTGACAGCCATCAGCCAATCACAAATGCATATAAGTATACTCTGTGAATTCTTGCACATGCTCAGTAGTAGCTGGTGACTATCTGAATCATGACAGTTTTTGACTTGTGTCCCTTTAATTAAACCATGTTAGGCAAAATATTTCCAAACAAATAATGAAAAACAAATGTTTGAATGTCGCTAGTTTATTTACGTGATAATTAACTAGCACTGTACCCTCCACCGCAGCACATGCTGTGATCTGAGATCTCATTGCAGAAAGTCTGCAGAAAGAACAGGAAACATGCAGGAACTGTTAGCGCTTTCCCATTATAGCGCTGCTCCACTTTAGACTCTTCTCTTCAAACAGTGCTGTGCTCTGGCTGCACTGCGTAAGTTTTCCTTAACAAAGCACAGCCAGAGCGAAGAGATGTTTACAGAGAACAGTCAAATACAGAGCAGCGCTGTAAAGGGAAAGCACATTAATTAACACTTTCATGACCGGGCTAATTTGTCTACATCGGAACAATGTGCATACGATTGTGAGATTTTCAATGATGGGATTGGGTCAGGGGGGGGGCGTCCCTATGACGCTAGGCACGCCCTCCAGACTTTATTCATTCTCTTGGTATCTCTTGTTAAAAAGCAGGGACATATGCTTAGGAGACGGACGATTTCTGGCGCACTATATGGCAGCAGTTTTGCAAGAATGGTAGAGGGCAGCACTATTTCCTGCCATATAGTGTTTCAGATGCTACCTAGGTATCTCTTAACACAGAATAGCATGGGCATGAAGCAACTTTGATAATAGTAGTAAATTGGAAACCTTCTTATAATTGTATGTTCTATCTGAATCACAAAAGAACATGTGGGGTTTTATATCCCTTTACCCAACACACTGCACTTGCGCAGGTGACAGTCTAACTGCCTCATTTAAAATGGAATTTTCTTTAAAAATGACCTGCACAAAAAGTTTCACTAAAAAAAAAAAAACATAATTTATGTAAGAACTTACCTGATAAATTCATTTCTTTCATATTAGCAAGAGTCCATGAGCTAGTGACGTATGGGATATACATTCCTACCAGGAGGGGCAAAGTTTCCCAAACCTCAAAATGCCTATAAATACACCCCTCACCACACCCACAATTCAGTTTAACGAATAGCCAAGAAGTGGGGTGATAAAAAAGTGCGAAAGCATATAAAATAAGGAATTGGAATAATTGTGCCTTATACAAAATCATAACCACCACAAAAAAAGGGCGGGCCTCATGGACTCTTGCTAATATGAAAGAAATGAATTTATCAGGTAAGTTCTTACATAAATTATGTTTTCTTTCATGTAATTAGCAAGAGTCCATGAGCTAGTGACGTATGGGATAATGACTACCCAAGATGTGGATCTTTCCACACAAGAGTCACTAGAGAGGGAGGGATAAAATAAAGACAGCCAATTCCTGCTGAAAATAATCCACACCCAAAATAAAGTTTAACGAGAAACATAAGCAGAAGATTCAAACTGAAACCGCTGCCTGAAGTACTTTTCTACCAAAAACTGCTTCAGAAGAAGAAAATACATCAAAATGGTAGAATTTAGTAAAAGTATGCAAAGAGGACCAAGTTGCTGCTTTGCAGATCTGGTCAACCGAAGCTTCATTCCTAAACGCCCAGGAAGTAGAAACTGACCTAGTAGAATGAGCTGTAATTCTCTGAGGCGGAGTTTTACCCGACTCAACATAGGCAAGATGAATCAAAGATTTCAACCAAGATGCCAAAGAAATGGCAGAAGCTTTCTGGCCTTTTCTAGAACCGGAAAAGATAACAAATAGACTAGAAGTCTTACGAAAAGATTTCGTAGCTTCAACATAATATTTCAAAGCTCTAACAACATCCAAAGAATGCAACGATTTCTCCTTAGAATTCTTAGGATTAGGACATAATGAAGGAACCACAATTTCTCTACTAATGTTGTTGGAATTCACAACTTTAGGTAAAAATTCAAAAGAAGTTCGCAACACCGCCTTATCCTGATGAAAAATCAGAAAAGGAGACTCACAAGAAAGAGCAGATAATTCAGAAAATCTTCTGGCAGAAGAGATGGCCAAAAGGAACAAAACTTTCCAAGAAAGTAATTTAATGTCCAATGAATGCATAGGTTCAAACGGAGGAGCTTGAAGAGCTCCCAGAACCAAATTCAAACTCCAAGGAGGAGAAATTGACTTAATGACAGGTTTTATACGAACCAACGCTTGTACAAAACAATGAATATCAGGAAGAATAGCAATCTTTCTGTGAAAAAGAACAGAAAGAGCAGAGATTTGTCCTTTCAAAGAACTTGCGGACAAACCCTTATCTAAACCATCCTGAAGGAACTGTAAAATTCTCGGTATTCTAAAAGAATGCCAGGAAAAATGATGAGAAAGACACCAAGAAATATAAGTCTTCCAGACTCTATAATATATCTCTCGAGATACAGATTTACGAGCCTGTAACATAGTATTAATCACAGAGTCAGAGAAACCTCTTTGACCAAGAATCAAGCGTTCAATCTCCATACCTTTAAATTTAAGGATTTCAGATCCTGATGGAAAAAAGGGCCTTGTGACAGAAGGTCTGGTCTTAACGGAAGAGTCCACGGTTGGCAAGAGGCCATCCGGACAAGATCCGCATACCAAAACCTGTGAGGCCATGCCGGAGCTACCAGCAGAACAAACGAGCATTCCTTCAGAATCTTGGAGATTACTCTTGGAAGAAGAACTAGAGGCGGAAAGATATAGGCAGGATGATACTTCCAAGGAAGTGATAATGCATCCACTGCCTCCGCCTGAGGATCCCGGGATCTGGACAGATACCTGGGAAGTTTCTTGTTTAGATGGGACGCCATCAGATCTATTTCTGGAAGTTCCCACATTTGAACAATCTGAAGAAATACCTCTGGGTGAAGAGACCATTCGCCCGGATGCAACGTTTGGCGACTGAGATAATCCGCTTCCCAATTGTCTACACCTGGGATATGAACCGCAGAGATTAGACAGGAGCTGGATTCCGCCCAAACCAAAATTCGAGATACTTCTTTCATAGCCAGAGGACTGTGAGTCCCTCCTTGATGATTGATGTATGCCACAGTTGTGACATTGTCTGTCTGAAAACAAATGAACGATTCTCTCTTCAGAAGAGGCCAAAACTGAAGAGCTCTGAAAATTGCACGGAGTTCCAAAATATTGATCGGTAATCTCACCTCCTGAGATTCCCAAACTCCTTGTGCCGTCAGAGATCCCCACACAGCTCCCCAACCTGTGAGACTTGCATCTGTTGAAATTACAGTCCAGGTCGGAAGCACAAAAGAAGCCCCCTGAATTAAACGATGGTGATCTGTCCACCATGTTAGAGAGTGTCGAACAATCGGTTTTAAAGATATTAATTGAGATATCTTCGTGTAATCCTTGCACCATTGCTTCAGCATACAGAGCTGAAGAGGTCGCATGTGAAAATGAGCAAAGGGGATCGCGTCCGATGCAGCAGTCATAAGACCTAGAATTTCCATGCATAAGGCTACCGAAGGGAATGATTGTGACTGAAGGTTTCGACAAGCTGTAATCAACTTTAGACGTCTCTTGTCTGTTAAAGACAGAGTCATGGACACTGAATCCATCTGGAAACCCAGAAAGGTTACCCTTGTCTGAGGAATCAAAGAACTTTTTGGTAAATTGATCCTCCAACCATGATCTTGAAGAAACAACACAAGTCGATTCGTATGAGATTCTGCTAAATGTAAAGACTAAGCAAGTACCAAGATATCGTCCAAATAAGGAAATACCACAATACCCTGTTCTCTGATTACAGACAGCAGGGCACCGAGAACCTTTGTAAAAATTCTTGGAGCTGTAGCTAGGCCAAACGGCAGAGCCACAAATTGGTAATGCTTGTCCAGAAACGAGAATCTCAGGAACTGATAATGATCTGGATGAATCGGAATATGCAGATATGCATCCTGTAAATCTATCGTGGACATATAATTCCCTTGCTGAACAAAAGGTAAGATAGTCCTTACAGTTACCATCTTGAACGTTGGTATCCTTACATAACGATTCAATATTTTTAGATCCAGAACTGGTCTGAAAGAATTCTCCTTCTTTGGTACAATGAAGAGATTTGAATAAAACCCCATCCCCTGTTCCGGAACTGGAACTGGCATAATTACTCCAGTCAACTCTAGATCTGAAACACATTTCAGAAATGCTTGAGCTTTTACTGGATTTACTGGGACACGGGAAAGAAAAAATCTCTTTGCAGGAGGTCTCAACTTGAAACCAATTCTGTACCCTTCTGAAACAATGCTCTGAATCCAAAGATTGTGAACAGAATTGATCCAAATTTCCTTGAAAAAACGTAACCTGCCCCCTACCAGCTGAGCTGGAATGAGGGCCGCACCTTCATGTGGACTTAGAAGCAGGCTTTGCCTTTCTAGCTGGCTTGGATTTATTCCAGACTGGAGATGGTCTCCAAACTGAAACTGCTCCTGAGGATGAAGGATCAGGCTTTTGTTCTTTGTTGAAACGAAAGGAACGAAAACGATTATTAGCCCTGTTTTTACCTTTAGATTTTTTATCCTGTGGTAAAAAAGTTCCTTTCCCACCAGTAACAGTTGAAATAATGGAATCCAACTGAGAACCAAATAATTTGTTACCCTGGAAAGAAATGGAAAGTAAAGTTGATTTAGAAGCCATATCAGCATTCCAAGTTTTAAGCCATAAAGCTCTTCTAGCTAAAATAGCTAGAGACATAAACCTGACATCAACTCTGATAATATCAAAAATGGCATCACAGATAAAATTATTAGCATGCTGAAGAAGAATAATAATATCATGAGAATCACGATGTGTTACTTGTTGCGCTAAAGTTTCCAACCAAAAAGTTGAAGCTGCAGCAACATCAGCCAAAGATATAGCAGGTCTAAGAAGATTACCTGAACACAGATAAGCTTTTCTTAGAAAGGACTCAATTTTCCTATCTAGAGGATCCTTAAACGAAGTACCATCTGACGTAGGAATAGTAGTACGTTTAGCAAGGGTAGAAATAGCCCCATCAACTTTAGGGATCTTGTCCCAAAATTCTAATCTGTCAGACGGCACAGGATATAATTGCTTAAAACGTTTAGAAGGAGTAAATGAATTACCCAAATTATCCCATTCTTTGGAAATTACTGCAGAAATAGCATTAGGAACAGGAAAAACTTCTGGAATAACCACAGGAGCTTTAAATACCTTATCTAAACGTTTAGAATTAGTATCAAGAGGACCAGAATCCTCTATTTCTAAAGCAATTAGTACTTCTTTAAGTAAAGAACGAATAAATTCCATTTTAAATAAATATGAAGATTTATCAGCATCAACCTCTGAGACAGAATCCTCTGAACCAGAGGAATCATCAGAATCAGAATGATGATGTTCAGTTAAAAATTCATCTGTAGGGAGAGAAGTTTTAAAAGATTTTTTATGTTTACTAGAAGGAGAAATAACAGACATAGCCTTCTTTATGGATTCAGAAACAAAATCTCTTATATTATCAGGAACATTCTGCACCTTAGATGTTGAAGGAACTGCAACAGGCAATGGTACTTTACTAAAGGAAATATTATCTGCTTTAACAAGTTTGTCATGACAATCAATACAAACAACAGCTGGAGGAATAGCTACCAAAAGTTTACAGCAGATACACTTAGCTTTGGTAGATTCAGCACTTGACAGCGATTTTCCTGTAGTATCTTCTGACTCAGATGCAACGTGAGACATCTTGCAATATGTAAGAGAAAAAACAACATATACAAAGCAAAATTGATCAAATTCCTTAAATGACAGTTTCAGGAATGGGAAAAAATGCCAAAGAACAAGCTTCTAGCAACCAGAAGCAATAAAAAATGAGACTTAAATAATGTGGAGACAAAAGTGACGCCCATATTTTTTCGCGCCAAATAAGACGCCCACATTATTTGGCGCCTAAATGCTTTTTGGCGCCAAAAATGACGCCACATCCGGAACGCCGACATTTTTGGCGCAAAATAACGTCAAAAAGTGACGCAACTTCCGGCGACACGTATGACGCCGGAAACGGAAATAGAATTTTTGCGCCAAAAAAGTCCGCGCCAAGAATGACGCAATAAAATGAAGCATTTTCAGCCCCCGCGAACCTAACAGCCCACAGGGAAAAAGTCAAATTTTAAGGTAAGAAAAATGTTAAATTAAAATGCATTATCCCAAATATGAAACTAAATGTCTGAAAATAAGGAAAGTTGAACATTCTGAGTCAAGGCAAATAAATGTTTGAATACATATATTTAGAACTTTATAAACAAAGTGCCCAACCATAGCTAGGAGTGTCACAGAAAATAAGACTTACTTACCCCAGGACACTCATCTACATATAGCAGATAGCCAAACCAGTACTGAAACGAGAATCAGCAGAGGTAATGGTATATATAAGAGTATATCGTCGATCTGAAAAGGGAGGTAAGAGATGAATCTCTACGACCGATAACAGAGAACCTATGAAATAGACCCCTTAGAAGGAGATCACTGCATTCAAATAGGCAATACTCTCCTCACATCCCTCTGACATTCACTGCACGCTGAGAGGAAAACCGGGCTCCAACTTGCTGCGGAGCGCATATCAACGTAGAATCTAGCACAAACTTACTTCACCACCTCCATCGGAGGCAAAGTTTGTAAAACTGAATTGTGGGTGTGGTGAGGGGTGTATTTATAGGCATTTTGAGGTTTGGGAAACTTTGCCCCTCCTGGTAGGAATGTATATCCCATACGTCACTAGCTCATGGACTCTTGCTAATTACATGAAAGAAATCTCCCTCTAGGTGTGTGAGTTTTTTTCATTCTACCCCTAAGCCAATCAATCCATCAGCCTCCGCACCCAACAAAGCAGTATAGCTCCCTGTATTGTATCAAATGTATTAAAGGGACACTAAACCCACATTTTTTTTCTTTCATGATTCAGATAGAGCATGCAATTTTAAGCAACTTTCTAATTTACTCGTATTATCAAATTTTCTCCATTCTCTTGCTATATTTATTTAAAAAGCAGGAATGTAAAGCTTAGGAGCCAGCGCATTTTAGGTTCAGAACCTGGGTTACGCTTGCTTATTGGTTGTCTGGGTGTAGTCACCAATAAGCAAGCGCTATCCAGGGTGCTGAACCTAAAATGGGCCGGCTCCTCAGCTTTACATTCCTGCCTTTAAAATAAAGATTGTAAAAGAATGAAGAGAAATTGATAATAGGAGTAAATTAGAAAGTTGCTTAAAATTGCTGCTTTAGGGTCCCTTTAACTAGCTAAGACTGCTGTTCATCCCTTGTGCACACCTGCTGCTTGTGATCGGTTTCTGTGGGTGTAAGGGATAGATGTATCACAAGGCAAACGCCCCGATCGGTTGCAGGCTCGCTCATTTGAGCCTGCAACTGATATTTATGAAGCAGCGGTTAAAACTACTGCTTCATAAACCCTCCCTGCCAAACTGGAGTTGTCAGATTAAAATCACCCCCGGATTCATTTAACCAGAGTGCTTGACAAGCGCTTATCTTCCGCAATTGGTTGCATGAGGGTAGGGGGGCGGTATTGCACAAGTGTTCCCTCGTGCAATGATAAGTATAGGGAACACATTCGCCTCACAATTTGCAATAAGATTCGATTACAATCCTCTTGCAAATGATAAATATTGCTGTAAGTATGGGTTGTGTTTAATGTCACCGTTCTGTTGCTAAGATCCAGTTTGTGCGCTTAGGAACGCTGCGCTTAAGCACAGATGGGGCAGTCACACTGGATAAAGCGATTACCCACCTAAACTAAAGCAGAATGTACTACTAAATCCCAGTGTAAGAGCAGATCTCTAGTAGATTACTGTTACATTACTTATCACACGAGTCACGAAGCACATGGGGTCATTTGTTCAGTATGTGCAGCTGCAAATCAGCAGCTAGCTCCCGCTAGTGCTTTGCTGTTCCTGAACATACCTAGATTTGCTTTTCAACAAAGGATACTAAAAGAATGAAGCAAATTAGAACCCAAAAGTAAATTGTAAAGTTGTTTAACATTGCTGCTGTATATGAATCCTGAATTCACTGACCCTTTAACACTTTGTTTGCTGCAATTTTGCTTCAAAGACCAAACACTCCCCCCTCGTGTCTTATCTGGCCTTGTTACTGCAGTAGATGAGAGTAGCACTTAGCTGTAGTACAGTATGGTCTCTGCTTTAGCAGTTAGAGTGCTTGTTATTACACAAAAACCCGTCTATGTCCTGCTAGAACGTGCACGTCTCACAGACCGCAGTTTTATTATAAGCTCTACTGCAGCTCATCACTGGGAGACTAACCAAGGATCATATCCGGGACATGTATAGAGCAGTAGCTATGGCTGTAACCGCTGCAGTTTATAGGCATTGTCTAACAGAAGTAATATAGGTGTACGGAGAAACGTTCTCCCTCTAGGTGTACACTATAATCTGTAAGTGGCACTGTATGTTAGTAATGTGACAGCCGACATCTCCTTATTGTCACCAAGTAGTAGCTGTCATGGTTGTGCACAGGGCTTTATATGTGCTCACGAGCTGGAAGTAGGGTTTCTACTTGTCACCAGATGACCCGGACAGTTCCGGTTCCCATTTGTGTGCCTGGGTTTGAAGCTGAGTTAGACCAGAACATACAAATATCCAGGTTTGGTGGGAAACAGACAAAAGAGGTGACATTGTGCTTTAGTAACATACTGCATATGCCTACAGTTATTTCTCTCCTGCTTGTGTGTGTGCGTGTCTTTGTCAGTGTCTTTGTGTGTGTGAGAGCGTGTGTGTTAGAGAAAGAGTATGTGTGAGTTAGAGTTTGTGTGAGAGTGTGAGAGATAGAGAGTATGTGTGCGTGTGTTAGAGAAAGAGTATGTGTGTCTTTATCAGTGTCTTTCTGTGTGCGTGTGTGTTAGAGAAAGAGTATGTGTGAGTTAGAGTTTGTGTGAGAGATAGAGAGTATGTGTGCGAGTGTGAGAGATAGAGAGTATGTGTGCAAGATAGTGTCTGATAGTGTGTGTGTGTGTGATAGTGTGTGCGTGTGTGTTAGAGAAAGAGTATGTGTGAGTTAGAGTTTGTGTGAGAGATAGAGAGTTTGTGTGCGAGTGTGAGAGATAGAGAGTATGTGTGCGAGTGTGAGAGATAGAGAGTATGTGTGCAAGATAGTGAATGATAGTGTGTGTGTGATAGTGTGTGTGTGTTAGAGAAAGAGTACATGTGGAATTAACCCCTTGGCTGTCAGACAAGAGAGCTGCTGCACATTATCTAATAACCAAGAGGTTTAAAGGGCCATGATACCCAAATGTTGAAACACTTGAAAGTGATGCAGCATAGCTGTAAAAAGCTGACTAGAAAATATCACCTGAACATCTCTATGTAAAAAAGAAAGACATTTTACCTCAAAAGTTTCTCAGTAGCCACATCCCATTGTAAAGGACTTCTAAGCAGCAAATCAGTATGCCTGTCCCAGGACAGCCGAAGGGTTGAGCCTCGTGCACTCTCATGTTATTTCCCTATTCAGTGTAAGGAAGTTTACAATGAAATCTCATGAGAGTTAAGTCAAATCTCATGAGATCACAGCAAAATAGTTCATGACCTCAGCACTGCTGATTGGCTGCTGTTCATTTCTTCATTTATTTTTATTAGTTTACCTGCAGCTGGGCTTCAGCTAAGTATAACTTTTTACACATAACTTACTCTGCTGAGCTGAGGAAATTGTGAGGTAAAATATCTTCCTTTTTTTATATAGAGATGCTCAGGTGATATTTTCCTGTCAGCTTTTTACAGTTATACTGCATCAGTTTCAAGTGATTTAGCATATGAATATTATGTCCCTTTAATGTTGCCAGAATAGAAAGACCATTTCCTTATTAAAGAGGCAGTAAAGTCAAACTTACAAGACTCAGACAGAGCATAGTTTAAAAAAAAATAATCAAATTTACTTAATCAAATTGACTTTATTCTCTTGGTATTCTTTATTGATAAGCATACTTAGGTGGGCTGAGGTGCATCAATGCACTACTGGGGGATAGGATAGGTGATGACACTCCGCAAGCCAATGACAAGAGGCACATAGCAGCTAGCTCCAATTAGCACATTGCTACTCTTGAGCCTACCTAAGTATGCTTATCAATACAGGATACCAAGAGAATAAAGTACATCTGATAACAGAGGTAAACAGGGAAGTAACAAATGGTGTTCTATCTATATCCTGCGGTTCTAGTTGTGACTTTCATGCCACTTTACAAAAGGGGGGGCTGAGTTTCCCAGTGATGGAGCCACACTATGACACCCCAGTGCCTAACCTGAATTAGGCTAAATAGTGAGATCAGTGGCCCCCAGAACTGTCACTCTCACGTGGGCACATGTAATTCCATGGCACTTCCGGTATCCCCCAACTCCCCGTGCCTGGTGTGAGGGTCCCCAGTGACACACCTGCCTGCTGCTCCCTCTCAGCCATCTTCCTGCAGCCGAGATCACGTCACCTTTTACCTTTCACCTTTCACCCCTTTCCTGGCAGCCCCGCCCCCTCGTTACCCAGCGCCTACTTAACCCGTACAGTGAGGTAATTTAGCACAAGAGACAAGAACTATCCTGCACTGAACACACGGTGACATTTACACACGGTGCGCCACAACATACAGCTTTTTAAACTCACCACAGCATCAAGTACTGGCATCTGCCAAAAACAAATATGGTCGGCGAAACTTTCTTTCCGCCATCTTTAAAGTTGGTAGCCGATGTTTTGATTCTGCGACCCGTCGGAATGTCAATCCGTGCCTTTACCAGCTGTCACATTCTCACTTGAAATGACAGTGATCAGCACCTGTAGTGCGTTATAGCCAGTGCTATGTGACAGTGTATATGGCTGTAACAGCAATATGCCCTGAAGAAAGATGGCGCTGGGGGTGTCAGTATACGCAGCAGTTGTACATGACAGCTACTTGTTGTTGGATTCTGTTTAATACAAGTACAATATAGCTCAGACGCCTGAGTGGTGTTGTTAATAGGGTAACTTACGGAGGAACGCATCAACAAACTTATGCCCTTGCCAAAGATGGCGAATGCGCCCCTCCCTGGAATCTCTTGGTAGCACACAGTTGTGGTGTCAGATCAGGAATGAAGTTACAGTGCACCCTTGTCACTCTGTCCTTGTGACACACTGAGACCTCCCAGCTCACAGGGACTTTGGATTGGGAAGTGTACAGCATATAACAGGAGGAGAGATGTTAGCCTTTATAGTCAGAAGCATGGTAAGTACACAAGCTGTAGGTAAGTCATATAGCTATATCATGTGACTTATGTACAGCATATAACAGGAGAGATGTTAGCCTTTATAGTCAGAAGCATGGTAAGTACACAAGCTGTAGGTAAGTCATATAGCTATATCATGTGACTTATGTACAGCATATAACAGGAGAGATGTTAGCCTTTATAGTCAGAAGCATGCTAAGTACACAAGCTGTAGGTAAGTCATATAGCTATATCATGTGACTTATGTACAGCATATAACAGGAGAGATGTTAGCCTTTATAGTCAGAAGCATGGTAAGTACACAAGCTGTAGGTAAGTCATATAGCTATATCATGTGACTTATGTACAGTATATAACAGGAGAGATGTTAGCCTTTATAGTCAGAAGCATGCTAAGTACACAAGTTGTAGGTAAGTCATATAGCTATATCATGTGACTTATGTACAGCATATAACAGGAGAGATGTTAGCCTTTATAGTCAGAAGCATGGTAAGTACACAAGCTGTAGGTAAGTCATATAGCTATATCATGTGACTTATGTACAGCATATAACAGGAGAGATGTTAGCCTTTATAGTCAGAAGCATGCTAAGTACACAAGTTGTAGGTAAGTCATATAGCTATATCATGTGACTTATGTACAGCATATAACAGGAGAGATGTTAGCCTTTATAGTCAGAAGCATGCTAAGTACACAAGTTGTAGGTAAGTCATATAGCTATATCATGTGACTTATGTACAGCATATAACAGGAGAGATGTTAGCCTTTATAGTCAGAAGCATGCTAAGTACACAAGCTGTAGGTAAGTCATATAGCTATATCATGTGACTTATGTACAGCATATAACAGGAGAGATGTTAGCCTTTATAGTCAGAAGCATGGTAAGTACACAAGTTGTAGGTAAGTCATATAGCTATATCATGTGACTTATATACATTATATAACAGGAGAGATGTTAGCCTTTATAGTCAGAAGCATGCTAAGTACACAAGTTGTAGGTAAGTCATATAGCTATATCATGTGACTTATGTACAGTATATAACAGGAGAGATGTTAGCCTTTATAGTCAGAAGCATGCTAAGTACACAAGCTGTAGGTAAGTCATATAGCTATATCATGTGACTTATGTACAGCATATAACAGGAGAGATGTTAGCCTTTATAGTCAGAAGCATGCTAAGTACACAAGTTGTAGGTAAGTCATATAGCTATATCATGTGACTTATGTACAGCATATAACAGGAGAGATGTTAGCCTTTATAGTCAGAAGCATGCTAAGTACACAAGTTGTAGGTAAGTCATATAGCTATATCATGTGACTTATGTACAGCATATAACAGGAGGAGAGATGTTAGCCTTTATAGTCAGAAGCATGCTAAGTACACAAGCTGTAGGTAAGTCATATAGCTATATCATGTGACTTATGTACAGCATATAACAGGAGGAGAGATGTTAGCCTTTATAGTCAGAAGCATGCTAAGTACACAAGCTGTAGGTAAGTCATATAGCTATATCATGTGACTTATGTACAGCATATAACAGGAGAGATGTTAGCCTTTATAGTCAGAAGCATGCTAAGTACACAAGTTGTAGGTAAGTCATATAGCTATATCATGTGACTTATGTACAGCATATAACAGGAGAGATGTTAGCCTTTATAGTCAGAAGCATGGTAAGTACACAAGCTGTAGGTAAGTCATATAGCTATATCATGTGACTTATGTACAGCATATAACAGGAGAGATGTTAGCCTTTATAGACAGAAGCATGCTAAGTACACAAGTTGTAGGTAAGTCATATAGCTATATCATGTGACTTATGTACAGCATATAACAGGAGAGATGTTAGCCTTTATAGTCAGAAGCATGCTAAGTACACAAGTTGTAGGTAAGTCATATAGCTATATCATGTGACTTATGTACAGCATATAACAGGAGAGATGTTAGCCTTTATAGTCAGAAGCATGCTAAGTACACAAGCTGTAGGTAAGTCATATAGCTATATCATGTGACTTATGTACAGCATATAACAGGAGAGATGTTAGCCTTTATAGTCAGAAGCATGGTAAGTACACAAGCTGTAGGTAAGTCATATAGCTATATCATGTGACTTATGTACAGTATATAACAGGAGAGATGTTAGCCTTTATAGTCAGAAGCATGCTAAGTACACAAGTTGTAGGTAAGTCATATAGCTATATCATGTGACTTATGTACAGCATATAACAGGAGAGATGTTAGCCTTTATAGTCAGAAGCATGGTAAGTACACAAGCTGTAGGTAAGTCATATAGCTATATCATGTGACTTATGTACAGCATATAACAGGAGAGATGTTAGCCTTTATAGTCAGAAGCATGCTAAGTACACAAGTTGTAGGTAAGTCATATAGCTATATCATGTGACTTATGTACAGCATATAACAGGAGAGATGTTAGCCTTTATAGTCAGAAGCATGCTAAGTACACAAGTTGTAGGTAAGTCATATAGCTATATCATGTGACTTATGTACAGCATATAACAGGAGAGATGTTAGCCTTTATAGTCAGAAGCATGCTAAGTACACAAGCTGTAGGTAAGTCATATAGCTATATCATGTGACTTATGTACAGCATATAACAGGAGAGATGTTAGCCTTTATAGTCAGAAGCATGGTAAGTACACAAGTTGTAGGTAAGTCATATAGCTATATCATGTGACTTATATACATTATATAACAGGAGAGATGTTAGCCTTTATAGTCAGAAGCATGCTAAGTACACAAGTTGTAGGTAAGTCATATAGCTATATCATGTGACTTATGTACAGTATATAACAGGAGAGATGTTAGCCTTTATAGTCAGAAGCATGCTAAGTACACAAGCTGTAGGTAAGTCATATAGCTATATCATGTGACTTATGTACAGCATATAACAGGAGAGATGTTAGCCTTTATAGTCAGAAGCATGCTAAGTACACAAGTTGTAGGTAAGTCATATAGCTATATCATGTGACTTATGTACAGCATATAACAGGAGAGATGTTAGCCTTTATAGTCAGAAGCATGCTAAGTACACAAGTTGTAGGTAAGTCATATAGCTATATCATGTGACTTATGTACAGCATATAACAGGAGGAGAGATGTTAGCCTTTATAGTCAGAAGCATGCTAAGTACACAAGCTGTAGGTAAGTCATATAGCTATATCATGTGACTTATGTACAGCATATAACAGGAGGAGAGATGTTAGCCTTTATAGTCAGAAGCATGCTAAGTACACAAGTTGTAGGTAAGTCATATAGCTATATCATGTGACTTATGTACAGCATATAACAGGAGAGATGTTAGCCTTTATAGACAGAAGCATGGTAAGTACACAAGTTGTAGGTAAGTCATATAGCTATATCATGTGACTTATATACATTATATAACAGGAGAGATGTTAGCCTTTATAGACAGAAGCATGCTAAGTACACAAGTTGTAGGTAAGTCATATAGCTATATCATGTGACTTATGTACAGCATATAACAGGAGGAGAGATGTTAGCCTTTATAGTCAGAAGCAGGGTAAGTACACAAGCTGTAGGTAAGTCATATAGCTATATCATGTGACTTATGTACAGCATATAACAGGAGAGATGTTAGCCTTTATAGTCAGAAGCATGGTAAGTACACAAGCTGTTTGTCAGTCATAAGCTGGGGTATACTGCCTATTTGACTTTATCATTAACACAAACAGACCTGTGATCGATACTCACAGCTTCCTATCTGCTTGGGGCTTTCTCTCCATCTCTATTGTTTCTTTCTCTCCAATAATGCACAGGGCATACCAATAACAACCCTACCAGTAGCATAAATAGGGCTTATATACATACTCTAAGCATTTTTGGACTGTTCTATCCTTGTCATACTGTTTAACACTTTCAGCTAAACCCTTATAGCAGTTATGTGCAGCCCCTGAGCTATATTTGTGGCCGCATTGCACCTTATGTTGGACGAACAGTAGAAGTGTTTAAATTCTTTCTTAGTATAACAGCAGTTACGTTGAAAGGAAGAGTGCAGGAGGTGTATATAGATATTTTGTTGTATGAAGAAGATTTGTACTATTTGACATATAAATGTACCATTCTTTTGCTCAGGTTGATGATGAGAAATGTAGGGGAACATGAGTAATGTGCCCTAATGCTGCCAGTTGTCCACTTCTACCTTGTGGCACCCTGACATGTGTATCTGATACCTCACAACTGCAGTAATGTAATTTATATATGTTCCCAGTGGTCTTGAAGCTACAGTAATCTGACATTAAGCTGTTACATCTGTACTAGTACTGTAGTCTTGTCCCCGCTGAATAGGTGACATATTTCCTCTGTATGGTGTTTTAGGCTTGTACTGTAGTCTTGTCCCTGCTGACCTCTCAGTGCACAAATATCCTGCATAGTAATGTGTATATATGTCCTGCAGACCTAGAGTTGTCCTGGGGAAACAATCGTGTGTACCAGTCACCACTGAAAGATCTATTAATTGATAGTCTGTGAAACCACTTATGTATTATCCGTTTGAAATAAGTTCCCTAAAATGTATCATTACCACCTATTCGAACAGACCTTGGACTACCAGTTATATGTGGTGCGCACTTTTCTGCTTCCTGCTAAATCAGATCTATGAAATCAAGATGTCTGCGCTAATTTTCATTTCCGAATGTGCACATTATAACTGATCTAATCCCAGCAGCTACATGTCATTTATTGGAATTTTGATTTCTTGACAGAATATAAGAGTAAAATTGGATTGTCTGAAGCTGTTTTGCACAGCACATTAAATAGGTGTGTTGGACGCTGAGAGGACAGGTTAAGCTTAGACTCAGGTAAACAGAGGTACCCAGCGATGGAAAGGAAGCTACAAGCAGCGCAGGTAAATACCTCAGGAACCTCCCATCTCCAGATAACTCCATGTTATGTTCTTCTTCTCTTGACCAGTATTAAAGTCTAGATATTATCTTCCTTTACTGGATACTCATAAAAGGAAACTGACGACTAACTGTAGTCTTGGTATTGCACTTCTCATTTCATAAACTAACTTTTAAAGTGACCAAATAAACATCTCATCCCTGCCCGTACTTACCATAGACCGGAACATGACACCTATACACTCTCCCATCTCATCCCTGCCCGTACCTACACAAGTACTTACAGTAAAAAGTTCCAGAGGTCCAGCACCTGGGATCCAAGGTGTGCAAACTAGGGGGCACTGCACAATACCCCCAGTCAATATAACAAAGGATAGTAGTCGCACCACCAAGTTATCAAATGAAGTGCTTTATTGAGCCAAATTTAAAAAATCAGCAACGTTTCGGACACAAGCATGATTAAGGACTTGTGTCCGAAACGTTGCTGATTTTTTGAATTTGGCTCAATAAAGCACTTCATTTGATAAATTGGTGGTGCGACTACTATCCTTTGTTATACACAAGTACTTACCATAGACAAGAACATGACATCTATACACTCTCCCATCTTATCCCTGCCCGTACTAACCATAGACAGGAACATGACACACCTATCCACTCTCCCATCTCATCCCTGCCCGTACTTACCGTAGACAGGAACATGACACACCTATCCACTCTCCCATCTCATCCCTGTTCGTACTAACCATAGACAGGAACATCATACACCTATCCACTCTCCCATCTCATCCCTGCCCATACCTACACAAGTACTTACCGTAGACAGGAACATGACACACCTATCGATTTCTGCTCCATCTCTCATCCTAACCAAACTAATACATGAACTGACTAAATCACTTCTGCAATTACAACCAATATGACAAGCTACCCCAACCTTATGTCACTGCACCCTAAACCAGTAGACTGTGAGCGTTCCGGAGCAGGGCCCTCTTCCTCCTGTAATAGATTTATTTCGTTTTGTATTTTATCACAAATACTTGTCATTGTATACCCCTGTCACTGTACCCAGCGCTACGGAATTTGGCTGCGCTATACAAATAAATGATTATAATTAAAATAATAATACTAATCCCTGCTCGTACCTACACAAGTACTTACTTATCCACTCTCCCATCTCATCCCTGCCCATACCTACAAAAGTACTTACAGTAGACGGGGACATGACGCACCTATCCACTCTCCTAGCTCACCCGTACCTATACAAGTACTTACCATAGACAGGAACATGACACCTATCCACTCTCCCATCTCATCCCTGCTCGTACCTACACAAGTACTTGCCAGAGACAGGAACATGACACACCTATCCACTTTTTTGTTTTTGTACACAGATCCATGTCTTAATAAATACACCATTTTGCTTTGTTTCACCCGTGCTCCGCTTTCTTGCCTTTGCACCTATACACTCTCTCATCCCTGCCCGTACCTACACAAGTACTTACCATAGACAGGAACATGACACCTATCCACTCTCCCATCTCATCCCTGCCCGTACCTACACAAGTAACATGACACCTATACACTCTCCCATCTCATCCCTGCTCATACCTACACAAGTACTTACCGTAGACAGGAACATGACACCTATCCACTCTCCCATCTCATCCCTTCCCGTTGCCTACACAAGTACTTACCGTAGACAGGAACATGACACCTATACACTCTCCCATCTCATCCCTGCCCGTACCTACACAAGTACTTACCGTAGACAGGAACATGACACCTATACACTCTCCCATCTCAGTAATTTCTGTATTTAGCTTTAACAAAAGGGGGATTTGGAAAAATGACACAATGACAGTTTAGCATATTTTGGCATAAAATTGTTTATTTAGTCACTTTAAAAGTTTGTTTATGAAATGAGAAGTGCAATACTAAGACTACAGATAGAAGAACAGTGTACCTGTAGTTTGCATCAGCTGTGGCCTAAATTACCATTCTGCAGTGCTTCATGAAAGTATACAGTAAAGCCCACACTGCTGCCTTTCCTAGGTCTGAACTTAAGCCTTTGTGCACGTTTCCGTGAGACAGTTTGTGTTCAATATGTTCCTAAACCCCGATTGTTCTATATTTGAAAGGTAAGAGGAAGACTATATGATCTACCTTGTGATCGTTTTCTTTGGCTAGAGTAGTCTTAACCATCTTACAACAGTAGTGTCTAACCTTTTCTGACAATGTTTTTTTTGTTTTTTTTTTGTCCAATCAGAATGCTGGTGAGCAAATCTTACTACTTCACATCCAGTGTTCAGTTTGGTGAGATAGAAGCCCAATCACATTGCCAGACAAATGTGTCTTAAAATTAGTGGTTCTTTATCAATGATAATATATACAAGAGTGAGCCGTTCCTTATAGGGCCTGGATTACTGTTGTGGTGGCTCTGTGTAATAATTTTGCCTATTCTGTACTCATAACTGTTGGGATATGTCCTTGTTTTATCGCTTGTTTCCACTTGCTTTAATTCTTTTAGTTAATAAATTAATCTAAACGAATCGCACCCTTTTCCTAGATCATTTCAACCTTGCTATATACAGGTAGCCCTCAGTTTACGCCGGGGTTAGGTTCCAGAAGGAATGGTTGTAAATCGAAACCGTTTTAAATTGACACCCAGTTTATAATGTAAGTCAATGGGAAGTGAGGGAGTTAAGTTCCAGGCCCCTCTCAAAATTGACATAAGTAACACCTAATACATTATTTTTAAAGCTTTGAAAGGATGACTTTAAATGCTAAATAACATTATAAAGCTAATATAATAATCACACAAGACTGTATCATCAAACTAAGTTTAATGAACAAAAACATTTTTTTACTTGCATTTTTCTGCAAACAGTTCTCTGCATTGTTAGCACGTTAGATAATATTGGGTCTGCACCTATTCTATGCATTTCAATCTGGAGTGATTAATAGGCAGTTAGGCACCCTCACCTCAAGCAGCTAGACAGGAAGATAATAGGGAAGTGACTGCTAGATCTTTTTGCTTTGAAAGCTACTCGATAAGGTCTGTTCTGTGTACACAGATAAATTTCAGTCTGCTAAGATTGCAGAATTTTGCTGCCCAGCTCCACCTACTGGCTATTTTAATTAGTGCACTGCTTTTCAGTGCTTTTCAATAGCAGTCACATGACTGGGAAAAAAAGGTTGTTATTCTGAAACGGTGCAAATTGAACCGGCGTAAACCGAGGGCCACCTGGGTATATAAGGTACTTTTTTTTTTTTTGGAGAGGCTGGAAAACATCTTTAAAGGGATACTAAACCCGACATTTTTCTTTTATAATTTAGATAGAGCAGCAATTTTAAGAAACTTTCAAATTTACTCCTATTATCACTTTTCTTCCTTGCTATCTTTTTTTTTTAAAAAGCAGGAATGTAAAGGTTAGGAGCCGTCCCATTTTTGGATCAGCACATGGGTAGCGCTTGCTGATTGGTGGCTACATTTAGCTACCCAGGTGCTGAACCAAAAATGGGCCGGCTCTTAAGCTTACATTCCTGCTTTTTCAAATAAAGATAGCAAGAGAATGAATGAATAAAATGTGATAATAGGAGTAAATTAAAAAGTTGCATAGAATTGCTGCTCTATCTGAATCATGAAAGAAACAATGGTTTTAGTGTCCCTTTAAGGATCTCGAAATCTTCACCTCCTACATGCTACATAGGGATTGCTTAATTAGTGCAGGAGCTCATTTTAAATTTGTCCCTGAACTTTGTAAGCATTGGCACATGACTACACTGAGACATTACTGTGTGCTGACGAGGCCCAATGAAGGCCGAAACAGTCGTCTGAGGTTGCCATGTTTCTTGTTCAGAGAGTTATTGCCTGGTGTTTCTGCGCTGGAATGACCGGGATGGGATCAGACTGATGTATTACAGGAATATTTTACTCTGTGAAAAGCATTACTGGGCTAAAAAGAAGCTGCACCCAGGTGGTAAATCGCCACAGAGCAGGCGAACAATGTTATTGAGCTGGTTGTTAGTTCCTGAGAGTGCGCTTCTCTGTGTGTTACTGTCTTCTGCTATCTTGTTGTAAATACCAAAAAGATCATGGTGAAATGATACTTTATTATTATAGATTTCAGACTCTGTTTGGAGCATGCACGAATACATATTTTAAACACCGCCTTATATTATTAAATTATTTTTATTACACTAGCTTAAATTAAATCCCTATACATTAAGTGGCACATCAATTTAACCACTTAGTGACCAGACCATTTTTCAAATTTCTTACCGTTATGGACCAGGGCTATTTTTACTTTTCTGCGGTGTTTGTGTTTAGCTGTAATTTTCCTCTTACTCATTTACTGTACCCACACATATATTACGTTTTTCTCTCCATTAAATGGACTTTCTAAAGATACCATTATTTTCATCATATCTTATAATTTACTATAAATTTTTTTTAAAAAAACACAATTTTTTTCTAACTTTGACCCCCAAAATCTGTTACACATCTACAACCACCAAAAAACACCCATGCTAAATAGTTTCTAAATTATTGTCCTGAGTTTAAAAATACCCAATGTTTACCCCCTTAAAGGACCGTAAATTTCAGACTAAAACTTCCCCAAAAGACTAGAGTAATTTTAGCATTTTTGCCATCACTCCATTTAAACAGAAATAGAGCATTTTTTATACAGGGAGTGCAGAATTATTAGGCAAATGAGTATTTTGACCACATCATCCTCTTTATGCATGTTGTCTTACTCCAAGCTGTATAGGCTCGAAAGCCTACTACCAATTAAGCATATTAGGTGATGTGCATCTCTGTAATGAGAAGGGGTGTGGTCTAATGACATCAACACCCTATATCAGGTGTGCATAATTATTAGGCAACTTCCTTTCCTTTGGCAAAATGGGTCAAAAGAAGGACTTGACAGGCTCAGAAAAGTCAAAAATAGTGAGATATCTTGCAGAGGGATGCAGCACTCTTAAAATTGCAAAGCTTCTGAAGTGTGATCATCGAACAATCAAGCGTTTCATTCAAAATAGTCAACAGGGTCGCAAGAAGCGTGTGGAAAAACCAAGGCGCAAAATAACTGCCCATGAACTGAGAAAAGTCAAGCGTGCAGCTGCCAAGATGCCACTTGCCACCAGTTTGGCCATATTTCAGAGCTGCAACATCACTGGAGTGCCCAAAAGCACAAGGTGCGCAATACTCAGAGACATGGCCAAGGTAAGAAAGGCTGAAAGACGACCACCACTGAACAAGACACACAAGCTGAAACGTCAAGAAATATCTCAAGACTGATTTTTCTAAGGTTTTATGGACTGATGAAATGAGAGTGAGTCTTGATGGGCCAGATGGATGGGCCCGTGGCTGGATTGGTAAAGGGCAGAGAGCTCCAGTTCGACTCAGACGCCAGCAAGGTGGAGGTGGAGTACTGGTTTGGGCTGGTATCATCAAAGATGAGCTTATGGGGCCTTTTCGGGTTGAGGATGGAGTCAAGCTCAACTCCCAGTCCTACTGCCAGTTTCTGGAAGACACCTTCTTCAAGCAGTGGTACAGGAAGAAGTCTGCATCCTTCAAGAAAAACATGATTTTCATGCAGGACAATGCTCCATCACACACGTCCAAGTACTCCACAGCGTGGCTGGCAAGAAAGGGTATAAAAGAAGAAAATCTAATGACATGGCCTCCTTGTTCACCTGATCTGAACCCCATTGAGAACCTGTGGTCCATCATCAAATGTGAGATTTACAAGGAGGGAAAACAGTACACCTCTCTGAACAGTGTCTGGGAGGCTGTGGTTGCTGCTGCACGCAATGTTGATGGTGAACATATCAAAACACTGACAGAATCCATGGATGGCAGGCTTTTGAGTATCCTTGCAAAGAAAGGTGGCTATATTGGTCACTGATTTGTTTTTGTTTTGTTTTTGAATGTCAGAAATGTATATTTGTGAATGTTGAGATGTTATATTGGTTTCACTTGTAAAAATAAATCATTTAAATGGGTATATATTTGTTTTTTGTTAAGTTGCCTAATAATTATGCACAGTAATAGTCACCTGCACACACAGATATCCCCCTAAAATAGCTAAAACTAAAAACTACTTCCAAAAATATTCAGCTTTGATATTAATGAGTTTTTTGGGTTCATTGAGAACATGGTTGTTCAATAATAAAATGAATCCTCAAAAATACAACTTGCCTAATAATTCTGCACTCCCTGTATATTTACCTATCAAAACTATATATTTTTTTTTTTTAGTAGACAACCCAAAGTATTGATCTAGGCCCATTTTGGTATATTTCATGCCACCATTTCACAGCCAAATGCGATCAAATAAAAAAAGAAAATTTTAGGTTTCTCACTGAAATTATTTTCAAGCAGTTTGTGCAATCATACCACAAATGGTTGTAAATGCTTCTCTGGGATCCTCTTTGTTCAGAAATAGCAGACATATATGACTTTGGCATTGCTTTTTGGTAATTAGAAGGCCGCTTATTGCAGCTGCGCACCACACATGTATTATGCCCAGCAGTGAAGGGGTTAATTAGGTAGCTTGTAGGGTTCATTTTAGCTTTAGTACCCAGTTTGCTGCAATTTATACTTTTTTTTTTTTTTTTTTTTTTTTTTTTTTTTTTTTTTTTTTTTTTAATTGCGGTTTTGTGCATTACTAGAGAAAACATACAATCTAATATCTATGTTGCAAGTAATGACATCATTTTCATAGTGTACAACACAAATATAAGTGCAAAACAGATAAGCTGGTTGTTAAGTAAAGAGAAATAGATACCTGAAACCTCTATTTTATATTTAGGGGTGGTTATCATGAATGACTAATGAAGTGGCCTCATATGGGTCTTTATATGAAGGGAATCCAGCGGGCAAGAGCCGCTTCAAGTTGGGAAGGAGTGGGGGGGGGGGGCGGAGCCTTCAAGGGTTACCGAAGAACTTACTATGATGGGAGAAATAAAAAGAGGGTGCATTGCTCAGGTATAGGAGCATGGGTACTTAATTAAGTTTACTTGTCTAGGTGCATCTCCTGGATATATTAAATACATAATAGATTGTCAGCTTAGGGATGCCTTCTGTAATGGAATTAGATATGGGCTAATACCCGTTAGGCTATAGGGGTTAATTAAGCAAAATGCAGAGTTGTTGCTTTGAAATAGCAAACTTCTGGAGGGTAAAAGCTGATATATTTAATATGCTTTCAGGGAACATCACAGGTTCCACAACTAATTATCTATTGACGAACAAACAAACCAAAGTCTTCATAATATTTGTAGAGCATATGCAGGGGATAGCTGCATGAACTTGGGATAGGCATATAACTTGACTTGAAGAATATAATAAAGAGAGTTAGGGCATCTGCTACTGGTACACCCCCGAGAGATCTTTATAAACACATAATATCAAAATATATAAAACCTCCTTGGAAATTGCTTGATGTCTATAACTTCTATCATAACATACCTCTTGTCTGAGATTATCCACTAAAAGAGTTAAACATAGGTGAGAATGATATAAAAGGGCTGCTAGCTAATATGATGTGAATGGGCAAACATGTTAATACGGCAGCAGCCTAGTCATCCAAGAATATGTCCATATATTCTTGCTTCCAACTTGATACCTGCGTGACACAACAATCACCTATGTGGAAGGTTGTTTAAAGCAGGTTTTGAACATAATATGGACATCATTGTAAAGTATGCACAGTATATAGGTTGAACTAAAGGCATTCAGAATTTGTTTTATATATATATACTCCAGGTACACAGGGGAAAAACGCTCTGCACAACTAAGGGCTAGGACTAAACTTATGCTTAGAACACGATAATGGTGCTAGTGAGTCTAATAGAATACCACAATGCAGAGCTAAGACATATAAACAAACAGGATGTTATATACAAGTCTCAGTTTAAAATATCAGATTCCCAAAGGTAGCTTTGACCGAAATTGAGAAATTTGGAACATAAGATCTTAGTATGCAACCAGTGTACTCTGTCAGTATTGCTAAGGAATAAATGAAACTTAGTAGTATTAGATGCAATTCGAAATATTAGTATGGCTTATAAACTTGGATCAATACCCATTATGCCAGCTGTATATTTTGTGCCCTATATCTCATCTACAACTTTTTACATATCCATATAGCAATTGGACACATAAGAAGAAGCTAAGCATTTAAAAAGAAAAAGAAAAACAAACTTTGAAGTCATTAAAGCTCAAACATGTATCAGTTAAACAGAAGCTACTATGAGGGTTTACTATATAATAATTTGCAGAAGCTGCTTAGTAGCATCATATGGATGTGCATCCCAAATTGAAGCCCCATAAGTGGAGACAAAGTAACAATACAATATAGTGAGCTAGGAATTAGGTGGTTATAGATGTTATCATACTAGAGTGTGATGTGTCTTTTAAAATAGCGGAAAAGATCGTCACATGCAGAGACATCTGGGAATCACATATTAGAACAGCCAGACGCTGAAGAGCATATACATAAAAAAAAAAAAAAAGAAAAAGTTTATTACCCCCTCAAACAAGTATTTTAGAGATCAGTAATGTCCATCATGGTATCCGGTCTGCACATAAATGATTTATTTGTGAGGGAGAGACCTGGATAACAGGGAATTCAGGCAGACTAGCCAACCCCAGTCTGTACGCCACATCTAGTATATTCTGACTGTCCTGTATCCCACAGCCACCTCGATAGCTGATCCGGATCTTTTGAGAGAGCGCTACTAGCGCAGAGAGTGCTCTGATAAAGCGCAGCACTAGAGCAGTCCCCAGTGAAGCAGTTCCTATTCCGAGCGCTGAACAACCACCCGTGGGTGAGATATACATAGCAGCTATCTTTGTACATATAGTAGGGGACATAGGAGTTCCCGGCAAATAGCTGATGACTCAGGGGCTGTGTGGTGCGGCTGGGCCACTCGGGTTGTTCTGTGTGAGCGAGTTCTAGCCCATTAACGGTCAGATTGAATGAGCCTGCTGTAGATTTCCTCTTCGTGCTGAAGTCTAACATGTCGCTCTGGGAACTGTCAGGTAGCGCCTCTAGTTCGGATCCAAAAGCGGGTCCATCTGTAGGATCTAATGTAGCGACCATGGGGCTTTGTAAAGGAGAGTGTGCTGTAGGCTCAAATGCGTCCCGGACTAGTGGCCGGTGAGAAGGTAGCACTGCTAGCTTGTCTCTCATAGCGATCAGGTCATGTTTTAGCTCCCAGTAGAAGGTCTGAAGTAATTGCTCCGTCTTATCCTCCCATCTGTCTAGAAACTCCATTCTGATCCAAAATGGCGATTCGCGCCTCTATATTAAGGCAGTTGACACCGACTCTAGGAGCTGTTCCTCTGCATAGTTCAGGTTCAGCTTTCTCTATGCATGGGTGGGAATGTAGGTACAATGAATATCCAAAAAAATATGCAAAAGGAGGTCTCTTATACACAAATAACTTCACTATATAAAATTATAGATGAGGAGCTCCGGAGATGCACGTCTGTTCACTTTGGTAGTTGGCTCTGCCCCCCAATTTATACTTTTTTTTTAATATACGGTATGTGTGTGTCTAGCCCTCCCACGCCACCAACCATCGGCACCATCGTTGGCGGATGCAGAGAAGGCCACAGAGTGGACCTCTCTGCACCAGTTAGTGACCGGAGGGTATTGCACGATGCCTCAATATAGAGGCGTTGCTGCAATACCCTGAGAGCGGCTGGAAGCAATTGCTTCCGGCACTCATTTTGACTAAGGACGTGCCAGGTACGTCCGTGGTCGTTAAGGGCCGTTTTCTGGAGGACGTGCCTGGCACATCTTTGGTCGTTAAAGGGACATAATACTCATATGTTAAATCACTTGAAACTTATGCAGTATAACTGTAAAAGGCTGACAGGAAAATATCACCTGAGCATCTCTATGTAAAAAAGGAAGATATTTTATCTCACAATCTCCTCAGCTCAGCAGAGTAAGTTCTGTGTAAATAAATATACTTCAGCTGTTGCTCATCTGCAGGTAAAAAAATAATAATGAAGAAATGAACAGCAGCCAATCAGCATCAGCAGTGCTGAGGTCATGAACTCTTACTGTGATCTCATGAGATTTGACTTAACTCTCATGAGATTTCATAGTAAACTTCCTTAAACTGAATAAGGAAATAAGATGAGTGTGCACGTAAGCTCACTCCCTTAGCTGTCCTGGGACAGACAAACTGATTTGCTGCTTAGAAGTCCTTTACAATGTGATGTGGCTACTGTGGATTTTTTGAGGTAAAATATCTTTCTTTTTTACATAGAGATGTTCTGGTGATATTTTATAGTCAGCTTTTTTCAGCCATGCTGCATCACTTTCAAGTGTTTCAACATTTGAATATCATGGCCCTTTAAGGGGTTAAAGGCAGAACTTAAAGGGATACTAAACCCAATTTTTTTCTTTAAGGATTCAGATAAAGCGGCAATTTTAAGCAACTTTTTAATTTACTCAGATTATCACATTTTCTTTGTTCTCTTGCTTTCTTTATTTGAAAAGCGGGAATGTAAAGCTTAGGAGCCAGCCCATTTTAGGTTTAGCACCCTGGATAGCGCTTGGTGGCTACATTTAGCAACTAATGAGCAAGCACTACCCAGGTGCTGAACCTAAAATGGACCAGCTTGTAAGCTTTTCATTCCTGCTTTTCAAATAAAGATAACAAGAGAACGAAGAAATTGATAATCGGTGTAAATTAGAAAGTTACTTAAAATTGCTGCTCTATCTGAATCATCAAAGAAAACATTTGGGTTTAGTCTCCCTTTAATGCATATTTTCAGCATAAAAGCTTCAAGACTTCTAGATAGGACAGATGCATAAGAATATCTTTATAAAATGTTTTAAATTGTTTTTAAGTACAATGATAAAATTCTAAGCTTTGCTAACGATGACTATTTTTACCTTTTTGGAATTGTTCTAGTTATTTTATCATAGGTTACGTGTTTTTTATCAACTACTTCAGTTCTACAGAATATTCAGAATGTTTTGATTTTTGCAGGCCAAGCCGGCTCGCCTGGTGAAGCCAGTGGCATTGGTGAGGCTTCCCGGGAGGTACCTATCACACCAAGAGGGTCTCCCACATCTCCCAGTGCCTCAGCTCAATCAGACCCTGGAGCGATACCTGCTGGCACTAAAGCCACTAATCAGTGAGGAGGAATGGAGCCACACAAACACCCTGATAGAGGATTTCCAGACATCCGGGGTGGGCGACCGACTGCAAAAAGGTCTAGAGAGGAGAGCCAAGAAGACTGAAAACTGGGTAACGAATGAGGGCAGGGAAGGGTTATAATATAGTACATTAAACGGTTACATAGATATGTCCAGAAAGAAGGACCACTTTAGACTTTGCGTGATGACCATCCACCTATAGTAACCATTAACACTAGCAGCTCTTCTTGTTTGTAGCAGAGGACGTATAAGTAGGTGTTTACTGTTCAGGGCTTCTGTTGCTAATATAAGGTGTGGAGCCAAACTACCCATAATGACGTAATGTGCCTATAAACACTGACGTGCAGCTGGAATTTACAGACTGAATACCTTTAGGTCAACCATACTCTGGCAATTATTTCTGTGCAAGCCGGGTGTCATTTTATAAAGTAGCTGGTTGGGGGCAGTATAATACTTTGCAATATTATAAAAAAAATTCTATTCAAAGCACACATGAATTGCATAATTTATAATAAGTTGTGCAATAAACTATTGAAAATATTTACTATATGTTGGCTTAAATTGTAGCTGGGTGGTCAGTAAAATCATCTGGGTGTTGTGCCCACTAAGGGCTAGATTGCAAGTGGTGAGCAAACGATTGCGCAAGGGTTTTCGCAATTGTTTGCGCGCCAGTTAAATTGCACTCATATTACAAGTTGAGCACAAGCATCTGCACGTTATTGCTATGATTTGGTTGTGATCTTGTTAGCCCCCAAGCTGCAGCTGCTTTGTAATATGTAGTCACAGTTGTATCTGCACGTTATCACTATGATTTGGTTGTGATCATGTAACACACAGAGCTGCAGCTGCTAATATGTAGTCACAGTTGTATCTGCACGTTATCACTATGATTTGGTTGTGATCATGTAACACACAGAGCTGCAGCTGCTAATATGTAGTCACACTTGTGTCTGCACGTTATCACTATGATTTGGTTGTGATCGTGTAACACAGAGCTGCATCTGCTTTGTAATATGTAGTCACAGTTGTATCTGCACGTTATCACTATGATTTGGTTGTGATCATGTAATACAGAGAGCTGCAGCTGCTAATATGTAGTCACACTTGTATCTGCACGTTATCACTATGATTTGGTTGTGATCATGTAACACACAGAGCTGCAGCTGCTAATATGTAGTCACACTTGTATCTGCACGTTATCACTATGATTTGGTTGTGTTCGTGTAACACAGAGCTGCATCTGCTTTGTAATATGTAGTCACAGTTGTATCTGCACGTTATCACTATGATTTGGTTGTGATCATGTAACAGAGAGCTGCATCTGCTTTGCAATATTTTGCAGCCCTCTATGTTAACGTAGGAGTGTACATGTATTTGATAAAAGAAATACAATCTGGATGTTTTTTTTTTCTTTTACCATGAATCTTAGCTGTCAGACTGGTGGCTGCAGACGGCGTACCTGGAATATCGCATGCCAGTTGTGGTTCACTCAAGCCCTGGAGTAGTTTTACCCAAGCAAGATTTTGTGGACCGGCAAGGCCAGCTCAGGTAATAAAGTGATTTAAGTCATTTGCAGCAACCTTTGCCCGTACAGCTCTAGCAGGGTGGGAACTAACAGAAGCACAGAACTGACCTTTGCTCAGAGTGACCTTTCTCTCACTTTTCTATAAATCACTGTGCGCCTCTAGCTATTCTCAATATACTGTCCAATCACAGCAAGCCTGGGAAATAAACAGCTGTGCCTCCCGGCCAGAGAGCATATCATCCTATTACTAACATTAATATGTTATATTTACTGTGCTGCCAAAATGACACAAGGAGACTTCCAGGTCCTTCCTTACAGCAGGACACAGCATCCACAAATATACTGACTTAAAAATAGTAGTAGTAGTAGTTATATTTTATCACTACAAGCAGAACAGTCAGAGCAGTATTTCAAATGACAATTAACTGCATTTTTTTAAAGTATACAACCTATAAAAATTGTATTTGTTTATTAAAAAAAGGAGATTTAACAGCTTACAAAATTTTCCATTCAGCATTTTTTAAAGTTGTTTATAGATGAGTGTGTCTGACACAGCCAATAAGAAGGAAGATCTGTGGAAATTTTCAGTTTTATGATGAAATCCTGTGCTTGAGCTCATCCTTACAAATACAGGTACTTCCAGATACTCACATCTCTTTAAAGAACTTTTATTGATTCATTCCATGTGGTTCTAAGTACAGACAACATTTCAAGCCCTGATTGGCATGATTAAGGGCCTGCAGAGGGCTTGAAACGTTGTTCTTCTTTTCTCTGTACCCTATGGAATCAATCAATAAAGTTCACTTTATAAGAATTAAGTGGCTGGAATAACCTTTATATAAGAGTTTGATAGTGGCTGACCTGCATTCCATGCCTGATGTAGGTGCTGTTTACAGTTATTATTATTATTATTAATAAAGCACATTGTTCTTGAGCCACTCTGCAAACGCAGGGCTGCACAGGCTCTCCTGTCACTTGTTCATTCTGTGCTCTTCCCAGTATAGTGTAGAAACCCATCCTACAAGTCACTAGTCATTTTAGTCAAACTTGTCCAATGCCAAGAAAACATTCCACTGAAGGATTATTTAATAGCACTCCTATTTACTAACCTTTCATGTATGTATACTTTGTACATTAAAGCTCAATATTGTTGTGTTTTTTTTGTGTGAAAACATGCTGACCAAGTGTATGTTGAGGTAGGAACTACTGCTTTGCATTTTTAACATAGGCCATACCCGCTAGTTTCTGTGACTCTTGTAGGCAGTAGCCACTAGTTTCCCTGGCTCTGGTAGGCAGTGTCCGCTAGTTTACCTGGCTCTGGTAGGCAGTAGCCGCTAGTTTCCCTGGCTCTGGTAGGCAGTAGCCGCTAGTTTCCCTGGCTCTGGTAGGCAGTACCCGCTAGTTTCCCTGGCTCTGGTAGGCAGTACCCGCTAGTTTCCCTGGCTGTGGTAGGCCGTAACCGATAGTTTCCCTGGCTCTGGTAGGCAGTAGCCGCTAGTTTCCCTGGCTCTGGTAGGCAGTAGCCGCTAGTTTCCCTGGCTCTGGTAGGCAGTAGCATATTGTGGCCCATGGGATTTAGGATGTACATTTTTAAGCATCTTTATAGCATGGCACATCAGATCCTTATTGCTCCATTACTTACTAGTGCATATTTTCTGTCTATAGGTTTGCTGCTAAGCTTATTGAAGGCGTTCTGGATTTCAAGACCATGATTGACAAGTGAGTGCTAGGTCAGAGGGTCAGCGGTCATAGACATTCTCTGTCCTTTGTCGTCAATAGCTCGTAATGTAATATTTTATCCTGGTGCTTACAGTGAGACCCTGCCTGTGGAATACCTCGGTGGAAAACCACTTTGTATGAATCAGTATTACCAAATACTGTCTTCTTGCCGGATCCCGGGGCCCAAGAGGGACTCTGTCGTCAACTACAGTCAGGCGAAAAAGCCGCCCACTCACATTACTGTGGTCCATAATTTTCAGGTGAGAAGCCACATAGCTAGTGGATTTGTCTTCTCTTCGTGTTTTCCATCTATAAAGCTTTAGTTACAGAATATTCCCCTTTGTTGAAAGGGACGTATCCAGTCCACGGGTTCATCTATTACTTGTGGGATATTCTCCTTCCCAACAGGAAGTTGCAAGATCATGCTTACAAATCATGCTTACAAAACAGGGTAATACTCATGTTATTACTTCTATTTATGAAGTCATGTAAACGTTTTGTCACTAAGTAATATGACGTTTTTTCTCTGAGGGAGATAACTCTTTATTTGGGGCCTAGTTTCCACATGGCTAATCAGATACTCCTAGGAGTACTTTCTTAAGGCCCCTCTGGCATCCAGTACATTGTGGGAGGGGCCTATTTTAGCGCTCTAAATGCGCAGTTTTAATTCAGACTGAGACATCCAGCTTCCCTAGAGGAGTCCTCTGACAACTGAGGGCCATTACAAGGGGTTTATTTCTGCACAAAATCGTATTTGAGGGCAGGTAGGAGCCTCAGCAGAGCTGTGGCAAGGTGCTCAACTGTCTTGTAACGTTTTTTTAAATCCGGATTGGGGCCTAAGGGGTTAATCATCCATTTGCAAGTGGGTGCAATGCTGCTTTAGTCCCTTACACACACTGTAAAAATTTCAAAGACTTTACTATATTTTTTCACTGTTTTGCAGTTTAAGTGTTAGTTTTTTTCTCTTAAAGGCACAGTAACATTTTTGTTTAATTGCTGTTTTACCTTTATTAAAGTATTTTCCAAGCTTGCTTGTCTCATTACTAGTCTGTTAAACATGTCTGACATAGAGGAAACTCCTTGTTCTATGTGTTTAGAAGCCATGGTGTAACCCCCTCTTAGAATGTGTACCAAATGTACTGAAATTTCTATAAACTATAAAGACCATATTATGGTGTTTAAAGATTTATCTCCAGGGGATTCTCTGACTGAAAAAAGGGAGATTATGCCATCTAGCTCTCCCCATGTGTCAGAACTTATAACTCCCGCTCAAGTGATGCCAAGTACATCTAGCGCGTCTAATTCTTTTACCTTACAGGACATGGCGGCAGTTATGAATGCTACCCTCACAGAGGTATTGTCCAAACTGCCAGGGTTACAAGGAAAGCGAGACAGCTCTGGGGCTAGAACTAATACAGAGCTTTCTGACGCTTTAATGCCTGTGTCCGATATACCCTCACAATACTCAGAAGCCGAGGCAGGTGAGCTTCTATCTGTGGGTGACATTTCAGACTCAGGGAAGGCGTTACTTCAGTCTGATTCTGAAATGACAGCGTTTAAATTTAAGCTTGAACACCTCCGCTTATTGCTTATGGAGGTTTTAGCGACTCTGGATGACTGTGACCCCATTGTGGTTCCAGAGAAATTGTGTAAAATGGACAAATACATTGCAGTGCCTGTTTACACTGATGTTTTTCCAGTCCCAAAGAGGTTTTCGGAAATTATTACTAAGGAATGGGATAGACCAGGTGTGCCGTTCTCTCCCCCTCCTGCTTTCAAAAAGATGTTTCCCATAGAAGCCGCCATGCGGGACTCGTGGCAGACGATCCCTAAGGTGGAGGGAGCAGTCTCTACCCTAGCTAAGCGTACAACTATCCCTGTCGAGGACAGTTGTGCTTTCCTAGATCCTATGGATAAAAAATTGGAGGGTCTCCTTAAGAAATTTTTTATACATCAATGTTTTATTCTCCAGCCTCTTGCATGCATTGCCCCAGTTACTGCTGCAACGATTTCTGGTTCGAGTCTCTTGAGGAGGCTCTGCAGGTAAGAGACCCCGTTAGACGATATTCTAGACAGGATTAAAGCTCTTAAGTTAGCTAATTCCTTTATTTCTGATGCCGTTTTTCAGTTAACCAAACTAACGGCTAAGAATTCAGGTTTTGCCATTTTGGCGCGTAGGGCGCTATGGCTTAAGTCCTGGTCAGCAGATGTTACTTCAAAGTCTAAACTTCTTAACATCCCCTTCAAGGGACAGACCCTATTTGGGCCTGGTCTGAAGGAGATCATTTCTGATATTACTGGAGGAAAAGGTCACGCCCTTCCTCAGGATAGGTCCAATAAGTTAAGGACCAAACAGAATAATTTTCGTTCTTTTCTAAACTTCAAGAGTGGCGCAGCTTCAACTTCCTCTAATGCAAAACAAGAGGGAAATTTTGCCCAGTCCAAACCAGTCTGGAGACCTAACCAGGCTTGGAACAAGTGGAAGCAGGCCAAGAAACCTGCGGCTGCCTCTAAGACAGCATGAAGGAGTAGCCCCCGATCCGGGACCGTATCTAGTGGGGGGCAGACTTTCTCTCTTCGCCCAGGCTTGGGTAAGAGACGTCCAGGATCCCTGGGCGCTAGAGATTGTTTCCCAGGGATATCTTCTGGAATTCAAAGGGTCATCTCCAAATGGGAGATTTCATCTCTCACAACTATCTGTAAACCAGATAAAAAAAAGAGGCATTCTTACGTTGCGTTCAAGACCTACTGGTTATGGGAGTGATCCACCCAGTTCCAAGAGAAGAACAGGGGCTGGGTTTCTATTCAAACCTGTTTATAGTTCCCAAAAAAGAGGGAACTTTCAGACCTATCTTGGATCTCAAGATCCTAAACAAATTTCTCAGGGTCCCATCCTTCAAGATGGAGACAATCCGAACCATCCTCCCTATGATCCAGGAGGGTCAATATATGACTACAGTGGACTTAAAGGAACTCTAATAGATTCAGTAGAAATGAAAATTTTTCGGACAGAAGTCAGGATATCAAAGCTTCTAACCTCTTGCCGTGCTCTTCATTCCACTTCTCGGCCGTCAGTGGCTCAGTGTATGGAAATGATCGGCCTAATGGTAGCGGCAATGGACATAGTTCAGTTTGCCCACCTACATCTCAGACCACTGCAACTTTGCATGCTCAACCAGTGGAATGGGGACTACACAGATTTGTCTCCTCTGTTAGATCTGGATCAAGAGATCAGGGATTCTCTTCTCTGGTGGTTATCTCAAGTCCATCTGTCCAGGGGAATGAGTTTCCGCAGGCCAGAGTGGACTATAGTGACGACAGATGCCAGCCTTCTGGGCTGGGGCGCAGTCTGGAACTCCCTGAAGGCTCAGGGTTCGTGGACTCAGGAGGAAGCCCTCCTTCCGATAAACATTCTGGAACTAAGAGCGATATTCAATTCTCTTCAGGCTTGGCCTCAACTAGCTGCGGCCAAGTTCATCAGATTTCAGTCGGACATATCACGACTGTAGCCTATATCAACCATCAGGGGGAACAAGGAGTCCCCTGGCCATGATGGAGGTTTCCAAGAAAGTTCTATGGGCAGAGTTTCACTCTTGCCATCTCTCAGCTATCCGTATCCCAGGAGTAGAGAACTGGGAGGCGGATTTTCTAAGTCGGCAGACTTTTCATCCGGGGGAGTGGGAGCTCCATCCGGAGGTATTTGCCCAGCTGATTCATCTATGGGGCAAACCAGAACTGGATCTGATGGCGTCTCGTCAGAACGCCAAGCTTCCTCGTTACGGGTCCAGGTCAAGGGATCCCCAGGCAACGCTGATAGATGCTCTAGCAGTGCCCTGGTCCTTCAGCCTGGCTTATGTGTTTCCACCATTTCCTCTCCTCCCTCGTCT
This sequence comes from Bombina bombina, assembly GCF_027579735.1. NCBI lineage: Eukaryota > Metazoa > Chordata > Amphibia > Anura > Bombinatoridae > Bombina > Bombina bombina. The sequence continues at coordinate 124,326,203 of NC_069510.1, forward strand.
GATTGCCAAGATCAAGCAGGAGAGAGCTTCTGTGATTTTGATAGCACCTGCGTGGCCACGCAGGACTTGGTATGCAGATCTGGTGGACATGTCATCCTTCCCACCATGGACTCTGCCGCGGATGCAGGACCTTCTACTCCAAGGTCCATTCAAACATCCAAATCTAGTTTCTCTGCGTCTGACTGCTTGGAAATTGAACGCTTGATTTTATCAAAGCGTGGTTTCTCCGAGTCAGTCATTGATACCTTGATTCAGGCTCGAAAGCCTGTCACCAGGAAAATCTATCATAAGATATGGTGTAAATATCTTCATTGGTGTGAATCCAAGGGTTACTCATGGAGTAAGGTCAGGATTCCTAGGATACTATCTTTTCTCCAAGATGGATTGGAAAAGGGATTATCGGCTAGTTCCTTAAAGGGACAGATTTCTGCTCTGTCTATTCTTTTACACAAGCGCCTGGCTGATGTTCCAGACGTTTAGGCGTTTGGTCAGGCTTTGGTTAGAATCAGGCCTGTGTTTAAACCTGTTGCTTCGCCATGGAGTTTAAATTTAGTTCTTAAGGTTCTTCAAGGGGTTCCGTTTGAACCCTTGCATTCCATAGATATCAAGCTGTTATCTTGGAAAGTTCTGTTTTTAGTAGCTATCTCTTCGGCTCAAAGAGTTTCAGAGTTATCTGCCTTGCAGTGTGATTCCCCTTATCTGATCTTCCATGCAGATAAGGTAGTTTTGCGTACCAAACCTGGGTTTCTTCCTAAGGTAGTATCTAATAGGAATATCAATCAGGAAATTGTTGTTCCGTCATTGTGTCCTAATCCTTCTTCAAGGAAGGAACGTCTGTTACACAATCTTGACGTGGTTTGTGCTTTAAAGTTTTATTTGCAAGCTACTAAGGAGTTTCATCAAACATCTGCATTGTTTGTTGTCTACTCTGGAAAGAGGAGAGGTCAAAAGGCTTCGGCAACTTCTTTCTTTTTGACTAAGAAGCATAATCCGTTTGGCTTATGAGACTGCTGGCCAGCAGCCTCCTGAAAGAATTACAGCTCATTCTACTAGAGCGGTAGCTTCCACATGGGCTTTTAAAAATGAGGCCTCTGTTGAACAGATTTGTAAGGTGGCAACTTGGCCTTCGCTTCATACTTTTTCCAAATTTGATACTTTTGCTTCTTCGGAGGCTATTTTTGGGAGAATGGTCTTACAGGCAGTGGTGCCTTCCGTTTAAGTTCCTGCCTTGTCCCTCCCTTCATCCGTGTCCTAAAGCTTTGGTATTGGTATCCCACAAGTAATGGATGAACCCGTGGACTGGATACACCTTACAAGAGAAAACAAAATTTATGCTTACCTGATAAATTTCTTTCTCTTGTGGTGTATCCAGTCCACTGCCCGCCCTGTCACTTTAAGGCAGGTGTTTTTTATTTTTAAACTACAGTCACCACTGCACCCTATAGTTTCTCCTTTTTTCTTGCTTGTCTTCGGTCGAATGACTGGGGGTGGCAGTTAGGGGAGGAGCTATATAGACAGCTCTGCTGTGGGTGTCCTCTTGCAACTTCCTGTTGGGAAGGAGAATATCCCACAAGTAATGGATGAACCCGTGGACTGGATACACCACAAGAGAAAGAAATTTATCAGGTAAGCATAAATTTTGTTTTCTGCATAAAACGTTTTATACAATTGCGATGCATGTTTATTTATTTCCTAAGATATGGTGAGTCCATGCCTTGAGTAATTACTGTTGGGAATATCTCTTCTGGCCAGCAGGAGGCAAAGAGCACCACAGTTAAACTGCTAAGTATTACTCCCTTAGACACAACCCCCAGTCATTCTCTTTGCCTTCGGTGCATGGAGGAGGTGAAGTTTATGTGTCGGAAGAAAAATTTTGATTTAATCTACAAGCAAGTTTTGGGGTATAGCCGTATTCCATGTCATTCCTTGCAGTCGGGTAGTGGTGACTTTAAAGCAGTTAGGAACTTGTAAAGAGGTACTTACTGCGTTTTAACAATTGCTGCCCTAGTTTAGAAAGCCAGAGTTGGCTACTCTGTTCTTTCTTTTTCAAAGGTCTCTGTAAAGAACTGTGTCTTCTCATACCTTGTAACTATCTACATGCCGGACGACGGAGCAGGTAAGTGCTTTTTCTTCCAGTTGGGGAGACCATGCATTTAACAAATTAAAAGACACTGCTTTTTTATTGGGGCATTGATAATCCTGTTGTATGGGTTACACTGGGGCATGAAGCAGGCACTGTAGCATGTGTGAGACTAACATTTAAACTCTTTTAAAAAGAAAATGTAAAATGTTTTTATTAGGCTTTATTTTCTGACACATATTTACTTGATAAAACAATACAAGATTAAACTGACAGTAAGGCTGAATTGTCTATTTCTGCAGTTTATTAATTTCCCCTTTTGCTTTAAAATAAAACAATGCAACATTTTAAACTGTCAGGTTTGAATAAACTAATATTTCTTGTACTCAGTGTACCAGGAAGTGGTGCCTCTCTGTGTCGTAGCAGTAATTTGAGCTTGGCAGTTGCGGTCACATGACCGGCTTTACTTCATAACGTTTCTGAGGAAAAAGTTGTTTTTCTCCATTTATGGGTGATCCGGTCTTAATTGGTAGCGGTAAGGCACCTCAGTAATTGAGGTGTGGGGTTGCCTGAGGGGTATTTTAGAAGTTTATTTGATGTTTATTAAATGTTTTTTCTTAGTTTTCTCACATAATTTTAGCTGGGGATCAATCCTAATTTGGGATAAAATTTAAAGTGTAATTTTTACTTAGCTTATTTTAATTGAATATTTAAATCTTTGAAACTTATCTGTACAAGTTTATTTACTGTTTCACAACATGTCTGATATGGAGCAAGAGCCTGCTCTCATTAATTCATGCTTATTATGTTTAGATGCACAAATTGCAGCTCCTATGCAAGTTTGTTTTTCACATGTCAAGAAAACCTTGCAAAATAAAGGTAACATTTTTTAGCTTAATCTCTGTCAGGATGATGCTGTTAAAATAATACTTCAGCTTTCTCCTGCTACGTCCCAAGCCTCAATGGCGTCACATGCAGTGCCCTGCAGTTCCTCTATAACTCCTAGTGGAGTTTATTTAAAAGCAGAAATTGCTGCCCAGGTATATTCAGTGGTATCTGCGGCATTAGCTGCCATTCACAGATTACAGGAAAAACGCAAGAGGAAATTTAGAAATTCAGAAAGTAAGGTGCCTGTCCTCAGTTCTGCTTCCCAAGTTGCCCTTTCTCATTCTGATGAGGAAGATACATCGGGACTTTCTGAGGGTGAAATCTCAGATTCGTACAGTATAATTTATTTTTCTGAGACTGAGATGGTATCCTTCAGATTTAAGCTTGAACACCTTTGTGTATTGTTTATGGAGGTTTTAGCTACTTTAGATGACTCTGATACCCCTGTCGTTGTCACTCCTAAGAAATCTAGTAAACTTAATAGTTTCTTTGATGAACCTTCCACTTCGGAGGTTTTTCCTGTGCCGGACCGTGCTAGGGAGATTATCTTACAGGAATGGGAGAAACCAGGGGTGTCTTTTTCCCCGTCTCCCATTTTTAAGAAAATGTTTCCTGTCGAGGACTCCATTAAAGACCCTTGGTATACTGTACCCAAAGTTGAAGGGGCTATTTCCACTATGGCTAAGAAAACCACTATTCCTATTGAGGATAGCTGCTCTTTTAAGGATCTGATGGACAACAAGCTGGAGGTTTATTTGAAAAACATTTATGTTCATCAAGGTCTCCAATGGCAACCTGCGGTGTGTATTGCCACAGTGACTAGTGTGGCATCTTATTGGTTTGACGCCTTGTCTAATTCTCTTCAAGTAGAGACTTCCTTGGATGAAATTCAGGATAGGATTAAAGCTCTTAAGTTGGTCAATTCCTTTATTGCAGATGCCATTTTACAGGTTGTTAGACTAGGAACTAAAACTTCTAGTTTCGCTGTCCTAGCCCTCAGGGTGTTATGGTTGAAATCCTGGTCTGCGGACGTTTCCTCTAAAGTCAAGCTTCTGGCGATTCCTTACAAGGGCAAAACTTTGTTTGGACCTGGTTTGGCAGAAATTATCTCTGATATTACGGGTGGAAAGGGGTCTTTTCTACCTCAAGATAAGAAGAATAGGCCTAAAGGACGTCAGATTAATTTTCGTTCCTTTCGTAACTTCAGAGGAAAGCCTTCCCCTTCTTCTTCCAAGCAGGAACAATCCAAGTCTTCTTGGAAACCCAATCAGTCTTGGAACAAGGGGAAACAATCAAAGAAACCCACAGCTGATTCCAAATTAGCATGAATGGTTTGCCCCCGATCTGGGATCGGATCAGGTGGGGGGCAGACTTTCTCAGTTCTCTCAAGCCTAGATACGAGATGTGCCAGATCCCTGGACTGTGGATATAGTATCCCAGGGTTACAAATTGCAATTCAAGACTTTTTTCCTCCCAGAGGCAGATTCCAGCTCTTAAGATTATCTGCAGACCAGATAAAGAGAGCGGCATTCTTGAAATGTATACAACATCTTTCCTCCCTGGAAGTGATAGTTCCAGTGCAGGAACAGGGTCTCGGGTTCTACTCCAACTTATTTGTGGTTCCCAAAAAAGAGGGAACTTTCCATCCCATTCTAGACTTAAAATGTGTCTAAACAAGTCTATCAAAGTTCCATCCTACAAGATGGAGACTATACACTACATTCTTCCTTTAGTACAAGATGGTCAGTTCATGACAACCATAGCCCTAAAGGATGCATATCTTCATGTTCCTATTCACAGGGACCATCACAGATTCCTGAGATTTGCCCTTCTGGACAAACATTTCCAGTTTGTGGCCCTTCCATTTGGTCTAGCCACGGCTCCCAGAAGTTTTTCAAAGGTTCTGGGGGCTCTTTTGGCAGTGATCCGTTCTCGTGGCAGCCTACCTGGATGACATATTGGTTCAGGCGCCATCTTTTCAACATGCAAAATCTCACACAGAGATATTGTAGTCTTTTCTTCGTTCCCACGGATGGAATCTGAATCTGGAAAAAGCTCCCTTTCCCCTGCTACAAGAGTAGTGTTCTTAGGGACCATAATACACTCTCTATTGATGAAGGTTTTTCTGACAGAGGTTAGGAAAAACAAAATTTCATCTTGCCTCTCTCTTCAGGCTATTGCTCATCCTTCAGTGGCTCAATGTATGGAGGTAATCGGTCTGATGGTGACTTCCATGGACATCATTCATTTTGCACGATTCCATTTGAGAGCTCTCCAGTTGTGCATAGAGTTAGATCAGTCATCAAGGGACTCTCTCCTGTGGTGGATTTCTCAGGAACATCTGTCTCAGGGCACATGCTTTCGGAGACCTTCCTGGGTGAGCGTGATCAGACGCCAGCCTACTGGGCTGGGGAGCAGTCTGGAATTCTTTAAAAGCTCAGGGCCTTTGGACTCGGGAGGAGTCTGTTCTTCCCATCAACATCTTGGAGTTGAGGGCGATTTACAATGCTATTTTGGCTTGGCCTCAGTTGTCCTCATCCCAGTTTATCAGGTTCCAGTCAGACAACATAACCTCCGTGGCTTACATCAATCACCAGGGAGGAACTCTGAGTTCCTTAGCCATGAAGGAGGTTGCTCAGATTCTTCAGTGGGCAGAGACCCACAATTGCTGTCTATCTACCATCCACATTCCAGGAGTAGACAACTGGGAAGCGGATTTTCTGAGCAGACAGACTTTTTATCCCGGGGAGTGGGAGCTCCATCCAGAGGTGTTTTCCAGCTTAGTCCTCAAATGGGGGGTGCCGGAGTTAGATCTGATGGCGTCCCGTCAAAACGCCAAGGTACAGTTCTGATAGATGCTCTGGCGGTTCCTTGGGTTTTCAGGTTGGCATTCCTGTTTCCTCCATTTGCTCTCCTTCCACGAGTCATTGCTTGTATCAATGAGGGCGTTAGTGATTCTAATAGCCCCTGCATAGCCTCGCAGGATCTGGTTTGCAGACCTAGTGGAGATGTCATCTCTCCCACCTTGGAGATTATCTCTGAGGAAGGACCTCCTGATTCAGGGTCCCTTCCTTCATCCAAATCTCGTTTCTCTGAAGCTGACTGCTTGGAGATTGAACGCTTAATTCTGTCTAAGCGTGGTTTTTCTGAGTAGGTCATTGAGACCATGATTCAGGCTCGCAAGCCTGTAACTAGAAAGATTTACCATAAGATATGGTGTAAATATCTTTATTGGGCTACTCTTGGAGTAGAATTAGAATTCCTAGAATGTTATTATCTTTTCTTCAGGAAGGTCCGGAGAAGGGATTGTCAGTCAGTAACCTGAAAGGTCAGATTTCAGCTTTATCTGTTTTACTTCATAAACGTTTGGTGGATGTGCCAGATGTGCAATCTTTTAGTCAAAATCAGGCCTGTCTTTAAGTCTGTTGCTCCTCCTTGGAGCCTTAACCTTGCTCCTAAAGTTTTACAGCTAGCTCTGTTTGAGCCGTTGCATTCCATAAACATTAAGTTGTTATCTTGGAAGGTTTTGTTTCTTATTGCTATCTCTTCTGCTCGAAGAGTCTCGGAACTCAGCTCTGCAGTGTGATTCCCCTTATTTTATTTTTCATTCCGATAAGTTGGTTCTTCGTACTAAGTTAGGTTTCCTTCCTAAGGTTGTTTCTAATAGAAATATCAATCAGGAAATTGTTGTTCCCTCTCTGTGTCCTAATCCTCCTTCTTCCAAAGAACTTTTGTTACACAATTTGTTACACAATTTGGTTGTTGTACGTGCTCTTAAATTCTACTTGCAGGCGACTAAGGATTTTCGCTAGTCCTCTCCCCTCTTTGTCTGTTTCTCTGGGAAACATGTAGGTCAGAAAGCTACTGCTACTACTTTCTTTTTGGTTAAGAAGTATAATTCGTTTGGCTTATGAGACTGCTGGACAGCAGCCTCCTGAGAGAATTATGGCTCATTCCACAAGAGCTGTTTCCTCTTCTTGGGCTTTCAAAAATGAAGCCTCTGTGGAACAAATTTGCAAGGCTGAAATTTGGTCTTCTCTACATACTTTTTCCAAATTTTACAAATGTGATACTTTTGCCTCGGCTAAGGCTTCTTTTGGGAGAAAGGTTCTTCAAGCAGTGGTGCCTTCTGTTTAGGTTCCCTGTCTTGTCCCTCCCTATTTATCAGTGTCCTCTAGCTTGGGTATTGGTTCCCAACAGTAATTACTCAAGCCGTGGACTCACCATATCTTAGGAAAGAAAAACAAAATTTATGCTTACCTGATAAATTTATTTATTTCCGGATAGACAATTGTTCTTTTGACTATAACCTCAGGCACCTCTACACCTTGTGTTACTCCTTTTTCTCCATTTCCCTTAGGTCGAATGACTGGGGGTTGTGGGTAAGGGAGTGATACTTAGCAGTTTAACTGTGGTGCTCTTTGCCTCCTCCTGCTGGCCAGGAGAGATATTCCCAACAGTAATTACTCAAGCCATGGACTCACCATATCCAGAAATAAATGTATCGGGTAAGCATACATTTAGTTTTTTCCTGTGATTTGTTGCTATTGCGTTTCCTCCACATTTCCTAAAGAAGCAGATCTCTGATCCTACAGCATTCACCACAATGATTGTGTGACCAGTGTAAGAGCTTATTTTTATCTCGCTAATTAACTACAGCAGAGGATAGAACAAGATGCTTTTCAAGGGGTGTGTCCCTCGAGTACAAAACATGAAATGTTTTGTGTGCAGATCTTTTTCAGTGCAGTGCTTAATTGCTGATTTATGCTGTGCCCATAATGTCCTTTTTAAACTCTATTCCAGCAGCTTTTGACCTTGCTAATGTTGTTGCAGTTCTTTGAGCTTGATGTGTATAACAGTGACGGCACGCCCCTCACCTCCGATCAGATATTCATCCAGCTGGAGAAGATTTGGAGCACTTCCCTGCAAACCAATAAAGAGCCTATAGGGATCCTGACGTCCAATCATCGGAACAGCTGGGCTAAAGCCTATAACAATCTCATTAAAGGTGAGGTGGGATTTCTCCACCCCGGACGAGGCGCAAATATAAATGTATTTGTCAATCAGGCGGCTGTGATAACGCTGAGCATATGTAAGCTTTTTAGCCGTAAGAAATTAGTATATAACAAATATATAATAGCCATATAAAGGTTGGTACAATCCAGTTAATCAGTATAAACATTAACATATTGGCTAAGATTGCATTACACATTTACTGGCCTGTACTTGTGAAAAGCAATAAACATATGAGCATGTTAAAACCCCAAGGGGCAGCACAAAGAAATCATTTAGGCAAAACCAATTACAAACTGATAAACACCACCAACTATAGTCTATAGTACTGAATGTGTCTCTTACTAAAGTTAAATAAAGTGCTGCTCCAGAGAAAGGCTAAACCACAAGCCCAGAAGATCTGCATTATAGCTCCCAATTAGAGTAAGGAACTTCAAGGTTCAGATGAAGAGATCTTCATAGTGAAGTTCTTCCTATGTACAGAAATGGCACTAAGTAGGCTGCACTCAGCATTCACCTAACCCAGTCGGTTCTGAGGAAACCGAACAGGACTAAGGACTTCCATGATGCAGAAGATCTTAATTTGCAAAACATATTTGCAGCACATCAAGTGTCCAAGCAGTAGGCAGACCTAGAGACCTACTAGTACGCTCAGCATGCTGGAATTCGGTAAGTTAAATGAAGATAATAAATCTTGTTGCAAAACCACTCTTGTGAGATATGTACATCCTCATCCAACTTGACTCTATGCTCATCTAGAATAGAGCGGGCCCCTGCATGCTCATGGTTTTGGCCGAATGGATTACTGGCTTCAGCATAATCTGAGGGCAAGCCCTCCTCCCTCCATTCTAAGAATGCCTTGTTGGACTCTGCAACCACGATCAGACCACTGGGAGCCCCATCAGACGGCTGAGGTTGAAGGCCAAAGCCGAAGATAAACAGAGGTCCCGAGGGCACCAAATTTTATGCTGCTGTGTAGGAACGGTGGTATCAGACTGAAAGAGTAACAACAGAGACATCAACATTCGCAGGATGGGTGACTGCATGGAAACCCAGTAACTCCTTTAACAGTGCTTCATGGTGGGTGTCCAGGAATTCTATAATGGCAGACATTTTTGTAGGAAGCTAGGTAGAGTATAGGTTTGTTTTATATTTAAATAATAACGCAGTCTAATACGCTGCTCTGTAACCTAGTTACCTGGGGGGAATGTGCCTCACCCCAAGCTATGGAAATGATCAACCACCTTTTCCAGACATCCAAGGAAAACTGGCTGCCTGCCTAGAAGATATTGTAGGCCATGTGGTGTCTTGATGTGCAGCTTTGCTGGAGAACATAGAAAATGTCTGCGCTTGTACTGTGGTCTATCAGACTCTGGCAATAGCAGAGAGTAAAACACGTTATGTGCACTATAGATTCCAGCAGGAAATCTAGAATAACGTTTGCAAATGAACCCTTAAAGAATGAAGTTGGAGCTGGGAGCTTCTCTCAAACACATTTTGCTGTTTCAGCAGTAGCTCCCCCCCCCCCCAGCAGTCTACTTATTGTGATAAAATTGTACATTAACGGGACAGTGTGTTCAGTTAGATTAATTACATATAAAGTTATCTTTGTTTTGTACAGACAGCCATGTTCTAATACAGAGATGTAACAAGCATCTCATTTCAGTGCATTAGAGTTTCTTCAGACTGGTTTGTGATTGTCACAGTTTAGTGTCTTTAGTCTAGTCCAGTGGTACTGACCATTCCATGCTGATTCACCTTATATTATACATCAATACAAGGATTCCCCCAGACCCGGTAGTCTGTAATATAATAAACTGAGTTGGATATATTCTTCCAATAAGGTTGCAGCTCGGCTCATGGCCACCAGATATGTATAACCGTGTCCTCTTGGGTATAGGGACGTTTAACCCTTTAACATTCTGCACACTGATTACTTGCTAATTAGTCCCAGCAGGGCAAATAAGATAAACCTACTCAATGCATGTCATGGTTGTAACACTGGAGATACAAAACATTGCACATTGTGTTAACAAATTAGGTTTTAAACAGATTTTATTGTGTATGCAGACCTGTGCAGTCGCTTATATACACACACAAGTATACGTTATGTTCACTTGCTTAGGTAAATATCAATAGTTAATGCTTCTTTTTATCATGGTCTCTGGCTTGAGATAATTTGCTATAAGTTCCCAGTGCACTGATTTTGGGAAGATTGTCTTAGTCTCGTTAACTGGACTGATTCATTATCTATCTATCTCTCTCTCTCTCTCTCTCTCTCTCTCTCGCCCCCTCCCCAGATAAAACTAACAAAGAGTCTGTGCGTACAATCGAGAAGAGCATATTCACGGTTTGTCTGGATGCCCCAATACCAAGGGTCTCAGATGACCACTACAAGAGTGGTGTTGCTGCACAAATGCTGCACGGAGGCGGAAGTCGCTGGAACAGTGGGAATCGATGGTTTGACAAGACTCTGCAGGTAACGTAACCTGAGAACAGTAAGTCACAAGCTCACTGGAAGCATTAGACTCACGGATCATTTCTGCTCCCACCAGTTTATAGTTGCAGAAGACGGATCGTGTGGGCTGGTGTATGAACATGCTCCTGCCGAGGGCCCCCCGATTGTCGCATTACTGGATCACGTTGTGGAATACACGTACGGTTCTGTTTGTCACATTACTTAGACTAAAAACCTGTCCGTTTCCTAGTATATTAAAGGGATAGTAAAGTCAAACTGTCATGATTCAGATAGGGTATGTTATTTTAAACAACTTTCTAATTTACATTTATCATCAAATTTGCTTTGTTCTTCTTAATATTCTTAATATTATTATCAGGTATTTGTAGAGCGCCAACAGATTTCGCAGCGCTATTGAAAGCTAAACCTAGGTAGGCTCATATGCTAATTTCTAAGCCCTTGAAGGCAGTCTCCTATCTGAATGCAGTTGACAGTTTTTCACAGCTAGAGGGCTTTAGTTCATGTTTCATTTAAATAACGTGCTCATGCATGTGGAGTTATTTATGAGTCAGCACTGATTGGCTAAGATGCAAGTCTGTTAAAAGAACTGAGATAAAGGGTAGTCAGCAGAAGCTTGGATACAAGGTAATTACAGAGGTAAAAGGTATATTTCTATAACAGTGCTGGTTATGCACTGGAGAATGGGTAACAAAGGGATTAATCTATCTTTTAAAACAATAACATTTTTGGTGTTTACTATCCCTTTAAGTATGAGCAAGTCTGTAGACCAGGGGTCCTAACATATGGGGTCAGATTATTAAAGGCCAATAAGCCTCATGTTGATATTGGCTATAGAAGAGCTGAAATGGGCCGGTAAAGTCAAAATGAACCTTTCCTGATTCATCTAGAACAGCAATTTTATAACAGCTTTGTAATTTACTTTTATTATCAAAGATGTTTCATTCATTCTCCTTTGGAGTAAACTTAGGTACGCAGGTAAGAGCTTAGGAGCGTGCACGTAACTTTAGCAGTCTATGACAGCAGTATTTGTAACTGCTTATAGCCATGTAATGCAAATACTGCTGCCAGGGGGCTGAATACACGTGCACGCTCCTGAGCTCACCTAGGATTACCCTTTTAAAGGACATCAAAGCATGTGATTTTATTAACAAAGGACACCAAGAGAACTAAGCACATCTGATAATAGAAGTTAATCAGAAAGCTGTTTAAAATGTTATAGCTGCTCTATCCAGTCCATTTATAGCTATAATATGTTATAATATGTCTTTTCAGAAATAAGCCAGAGCTGATCCGATCACCAATGATCCCGTTGCCAATGCCGAAGAAACTGCGGTTTAACATCACTCCTGAAATCAAGAACGATATAGAGAAAGCTAAACAGAACCTCAACATGTGAGTCTTGTGCAGCTGATGGTGCGAGCATTGGGGCACATTCATAAATAAAAGCTCTCAGTCATCCGCTGGCCAGAGTTAGTAGCTACACATGCTGGTGGCACATCTACAGAATTGTATCTTAGCCCCTTTTTATTTTACTCATATTAATTTGTTTGTGGTACCTTTTAGCTCATAAACTAAGGGGGCACTAGATGCGTATAGAAGAGCGGCAGAGATACTGTTCATGTTGCATCGCTCACTGGTTATTAGGGATAACCTCACAGCTCTATTAGCAGACATTGACGCACTAGCGCAGAAAAAATAGGTTTATTTAGATCTAATAGTCTGGTAACGCATTTCACAAAATGCTCTTTTAGATGAAACAAAGGAAAATATTGGATTTGATGCCCATTAGAAGACACCTGATTGTGCAGGAAGAAGCGGTATGGCTAAAATCTCTCATATTAAACACCAAGGTCTTTTCAGAGTGGTTTCCCTACATAGACCCCATATTGCTCCCTACCGCATAGCGATGGGCTTGTCACCAGTAGAGTCCGGTCAACCATCATACGGTGCTCTCACAAACACAGCTCAAGAACTGTGGTAGTTCTCTGGTAACAGCAATTACTTTCAGTATAATCCTCTATATTTTAATGGCGGCAGTATCTAATCTTTTTATGTGCCGCAGCCTGCAGTGGTACCATAGACCTGTGTTTCTCAACCGTGGTCCTTGAGTACCCCCAACAGGCCAGGTTTGCATTATAGCTGAACTAGCACCCCAGACTTCTATTTATTTAAGCACATCCCAGTCCCCACATTTATTAACACTTAGTACTATCACCATTAGCACACAAGGGTCCTCTCAGTGCAACTGCTCCACCATTAAAAATATTCATTTTAGTAGACTTCAGCTACAGGTTCCTCCTCTTCAGTCCCGCACCATCCAGCCTTCCCTCATTTATATTACATTAATGGCAAGAACTCTGGTTAATAAGACTGACCAATAAGAAGAATAGATGTGTTAAATCTGCACATCCTCCGTTCTGATTCGTCAGTCTCATTAACCAACCAGATTTATCAGAAGTGATCTTGAACCCCATACTGAGGCGAGGGACTGAAGAGGAAAGGCCTGTTGCTTATGGAGAGGGAAGTGTATCCAGCCTGACTTTAGGGCAGGCTATTTTAATGGATATTACCTTGATGTTGTTTTTGTGGAGCATTTTTTTTTTATTATTTGTAGTAGAGAGCCAGACAAGTTACATTTATTGTACCCCCAGCACAGCCAGTCTGCATACGTACCAGCTAATCATTCTCTTTTAGGGCCAGATGATTAAAGCATCGTCATTATATCGCTCTTGTGAAGGTATCCGTATCGCAAATCAAAGTGAGTGTGAAATGTTCTAAAGGGATCGAATCATTGTTTGAAGATTGTCTCGCAAAAGAGGCGTTTTAGTACTCCTCACTGTGTGATATGAGGGTTCTGTGCTAGTAGCGGAGTGTTCCATACTGCAGTATCACCATGTGCAGTAAGGGGTTAATATAACGATCCCTTTAGACGGTGTGTAATGACAATAACAATTTACATGTGTGATATGAGGGTTCTGTGCCAATAGCGGATGTACCCTACTGCAGTATCACCGTGTGCAGTGAGGGGTTAATATAATGATCATTTAGACAATGTGTAATGACACTGTGGTAGCGGTATAGTCAGGCAATCACTAGGGTAGCGGTATAGTCAGGCGATCACTAGGGTAGCGGTATAGTCAGGCGATCACTGGGGTAGCGGTATAGTCAGGCGATCACTGGGGTAGCGGTATAGTCAGGCAATCACTAGGGTAGCGGTATAGTCAGGCGATCACTGGGGTAGCGGTATAGTCAGGCGATCACTGGGGTAGCGGTATAGTCAGGCGATCACTGGGGTAGCGGTATAGTCAGGCGATCACTGGGGTAGCGGTATAGTCAGGCAATCACTGGGGTAGCGGTATAGTCAGGCGATCACTGGGGTAGCGGTATAGTCAGGCGATCACTGGGGTAGCGGTATAGTCAGGCGATCACTGGGGTAGCGGTATAGTCAGGCGATCACTGGGGTAGCGGTATAGTCATGCGATCACTGGGGTAACAGTGAACACCTTGCAAGAAATAAAGTGCTTTTATTTCAGTACTTAACAATGGGGCCTCTCTAATCTATATGGGTCCCTATTTCACATGTGGCTACGCTTGATGACAATTAAGTCATTTAATAGCAGAGGTCACTGGGCTATTTTCAATAGTATTTACTAAAATCAAAGCAAAATTATACATGTGGTGTTTTTTTTTACAGTTTTGGCCGCAGCTTTCTCACATACCATGAAATATAAACATAATGTTTTTTTGTGAGTCTGCTGGGACTGCTGAAAAAACCCAATATATAATTTGTAGTGATGCACTGAAATGTAAATTCTGGACTGAAACCAAACCCGAAAATCCAGGATGCACTTGGCCAAAAATTGAAGCCAAAAATGTATTTATTTATTTTTTTCATATTATTTTCAAATATTTTTTTTTTTTTTTTTTGCATAATTAGACTATTCAATGAATGAATCTGAATTGGAAAAAACTTCAAGCCAATAAAATAACCAATAAAATATTGAAAGAAACACTAAAATTGTCCAAAAATATCCTTAAACAATAATATGCTACACAATAATTTTACCAAGAAAAAAAAACAGGCAAAAAAAAAAACGAAATAAAATTATGCCATTTTCGACCAAAATGTTTCTGCATCCCTACTTAAAAGAATATTAAATATCAATATACTGTATTATTCTGTATTTAGTTCTGTGTAACAGAATCCGTTTTAACAGGGTTTTTTTTTACCAATTATCTAAATAAAGTATAGCCCTAGAAAACTGTTATTATTATATGCAAAACAGTAAGTCAAGTAATGAGCTCAAACAGCAGCTCTAGACTAGCATCAAATTTGAAATATGCTACACAATAATTTTACCAAAAATAACAGGCAAAAAAACCCCGAAATAACCGAAAATGGCATTTTCGGCTGAAACGTTTCTGCGGCCGAAATTTCGGTGTATCCCTAATAATCTCACTCACTGAAATCTGACACTAAGGTTTAAATGTAGGTAGCAAAAAAGCTCAAAATTGTCTCAGCACTGGGTTATAAAAAAAAGGCTTAGAAGCGAAAAGCGTTAACTAAGTTTATTAAAATGAACGTGTTTTTAATTTTGGAGTGTTTTTTGTTTTCAGTAACAAGACTTATTGTACGGGATTTTAATTATCAGCAGAAATGAGTGAGCGCTACGTTTCCAGTTTACTGTATTGACCTATTACAGTAGTGGGTATATTACAGTAGTGGCCTATTGTAAACCAGAAAAGTGCTGCCCACTTTCTTCTGCAGGATATTAATATTCTGTATATGAAAACAAAAAAACACAGCAAAATTAAAAACCAGACATGGCCAAAATTTTGGGATTCGGTATTTGTTTCACAAACTAATGGCGAATCCTGAATTATCGCTCATGTGTATTATTAACAACATTTTATTTTAATAACAAATTTACCTAAAATACATAATGCACTATTTTACAGTTTTATTTATATAACCACTATCTCCCCAGCTCATATAGGTTTTTTTATTAACCATAACTTATACATAGCGAAGATATAGGAGTTCCATGGGTGTAACTTGTATAACGGAGCAATCTTTGCAGGTGCGTGCTGATGTTCTAAACAATACACACAAGCTTAGGTGACCATTTTCACACATACGTGTCTCACCACTGTCGTTGGCGAGATGAGCAATTTTATGTAGTCTACTCCATTTGCTGTGAAACTTCGCTTGCATATAGATTATGTGAACTATTCCAAAACGTAATCCATTCTCAGATTTACCAAACGCACATTATATATTGTGTAAACAGTTATTGAAAATATGCCCCCTCCACACTGCTGAGATTGGCGTTTATTAGCGACGTGCTTGGAATGTAAATTCGTATAGAAACCTATACTTTCCTATAGAAGCCACATCACCAATCGTCTGTACAGTGAGGGTAAGACCTGCTTTTTAGAACAATTCACCTGAGCTTTACGAGACTGAAATGAACATTCCTCAGCAGACAGATATTTGGGTCCTAAGTAATCAGAACAACTTTTAGTTTGAAAATAAGAGAGGACTGTGACTTGGCCACTAGGGGGCAGCCTGTTTTTAAATCCATATTCATTTTCTTTATTTTTTTACATGTAATTTTACTGTGCTTTTCAGCTTATGTTCTATCCCTTGTCTTTTCTAGTATGGTTCACGATCTGGACGTTAAAGTCTTTGTCTTCAGCGTGTTTGGAAAAAACTTTCCCAAGGTAGAGAAGCTAAGTCCAGATGCGTTTATACAGGTGGCTCTGCAGCTGGCGTATTATCGGTAAGTGTCACCGCTAAGCCCCTGTGTATTTGCTTTCATTCCAGAAGATCCATAGAGACCGAGGGAATACAAATATGACAGTGGCAGATTAAACAAGGGGTATAAAGAACAGCAGAACTGGTTTGCTCGGATAGTCTTGTTTGCATCTATCTCTAGTGTGGATCTAAACTTCGCCAGATCAGATGTAGTTTTTCTTGTTGACCCTCACAGCAGCTGTCATGGTGGAATTGCGAGTGGCGAGATGTCCCCCACTTTAAGTAATGGAGCTCGCTGGAAAGAGGCACTTTGCTCCATAAATTAAAACTAGCAGTGAACAGGGCGTGCACACAGGAAACAACTCGCACTCCAAAGCTCCTTAAAAACGAAGTTTATTTGAACATATTTAAAATCTAAGACAAGAGGAATATACAAACACAACTTGTTTCCTGTGTGGCTTTGCTGTTAGCGGTCAGTTCCGCTGCTATAGTCGGCACTCCATGTGACTACAAACATGACGTTTTGTCCTCTAATGTAGATCTGTTGTCACGATTCAATGTACTACTACTGGCGCACTTTACATAGTAAATCCTGTAGCTAAAATAAATCACATTACGTTGTTTTTTTTTTTACATATTGCCTTTTACAATCGCCTATATTTCATATTCATGTGAGATCTTTACAGAAGAAGTGACATGTACCTCTCAGCTGTCTAGTGATGAGTATAACAGTGACGGTACCTCTCAGCTGTCTAGTGATGAGTATAACAGTGACGGGTACCTCTCAGCTGTCTAGTGATGAGTATAACAGTGACGGGTACCTCTCAGCTGTCTAGTGATGAGTATAACGGTGACGGTACCTCTCAGCTGTCTAGTGATGAGTATAACGGTGACGGTACCTCTTGGCTGTCTAGTGATGAGTATAACGGTGACGGTACCTCTCAGCTGTCTAGTGATGAGTATAACAGTGACAGTACCTCTCAGCTGTCTAGTGATGAGTATAACGGTGACGGTACCTCTCAGCTGTCTAGTGATGAGTATAACGGTGACGGTACCTCTCAGCTGTCTAGTGATGAGTATAACAGTGACGGTACCTCTCAGCTGTCTAGTGATGAGTATAACAGTGACGGTACCTCTCAGTTGTCTAGTGATGAGTATGACGGTACCTCTCAGCTGTCTAGTGATGAGTATAACGGTGACGGTACCTCTCAGCTGTCTAGTGATGAGTATAACGGTAACGGTACCTCTTGGCTGTCTAGTGATGAGTATAACGGTGACGGTACCTCTCAGCTGTCTAGTGATGAGTATAACAGTGACGGTACCTCTCAGCTGTCTAGTGATGAGTATAACAGTGACGGTACCTCTCAGCTGTCTAGTGATGAGTATAACAGTGACGGTACCTCTCAGCTGTCTAGTGATGAGTATAACAGTGACGGTACCTCTCAGCTCTCTAGTGATGAGTATAACAGTGACGGTACCTCTCAGTTGTCTAGTGATGAGTATGACGGTACCTCTCAGCTGTCTAGTGATGAGTATAACGGTGACGGGTACCTCTCAGCTGTCTAGTGATGAGTATAACGGTGACGGGTACCTCTCAGCTGTCTAGTGATGAGTATAACGGTGACGGGTACCTCTCAGTAGGCTGTGAAGAGGTCCTTATCACCCCTCACCATAGAAATATGATCACATTAAATCCTTTATCTGAATAGTGAGCTCTTACAAACAAGGTGTTTGATATATCTGTCCCCTGACGATTTTAATAATGATCACCCGGTGGCAACCACTAGTCTGATGTTGTGCAGTTGGTGTCGGGGTTCATGGATCTTTGGTTCTTTAAACTAATAGAATTGCAGATACATGGGAGAACTGGGTCAGTTTACCTATGTGTTTATTTTCTTTGTTATGTTTGGACAGGGGCAGGAGAAAGAATATGTTGTAACAATGAGTTAAATCACCTATGAAATCAGACTAGTTCAATATTCTATCATTACTCATGCTTTGCATTAATTGCAAGACAATACAAAGTCAGTAATTTTTATTAAACACTAAATACATTTCATGCACCTCCCTCTAATCATGGGTGCTTCCATTTTGGAACCTAAGTTACACTTTAGGTATCTGACAGAGAGATACTGTACAAGTGCATACAGATCAGCACTGGAATGTAGTAAAGCTATAGCTCAGCATAATGGCACCCATGACTAGAGAGAATAACCTCAGTACACACCATAGAGTGTGTGTGATATTTTTAGGGAATGGTGACCCCTGTTATTAACCATGTACAGTATAGAAAATTATACCAAAAAAAACCACACTTTCTTTTTAATGACACGATGAGTCCACGGATCATCTTAATTACTAATGGGATATTCACCTCCTGGTTAGCAGGAGGCGGCAAAGAGCACCACAGCAGAGCTGTTAAATAGCTCCTCCCTTCCCTCCCACCCCAGTCATTCTCTTTGCCTACGTTAGTGATAGGAAGAGGTAAAGTGAGGCGTTAAATTAGATTCTTCAATCAAGGGTTTATTATTTTTAAAGTAGTGCAAGATTGTGCTGCTTTGTCCTAGGGCGTAGTCCATATCAGTCTCTTCAGTAGAGCTTTGGTGGCTTTAAAGCAATGGGAACTGGTGGAACATAATTCTCACTGCGCCTCCCATGTATTTCATGCTGCCCTATATCCTATAGTTTGAGGTAAAAATTACTCAGCATTTTATTTCTCCACAGGTCAATGTGAGGGAGAGGACCTCTCAAGCCTGTGAGCTGCCTTGCTGTCAGGCAGAAGTATGAGGCAAGTGCTACTTTTATTTTTCTGGGGCAGACAGTCAAACTCAGAAAAAAGTGAGCACATTTTAACATACTAATACACAACATAAAGGGCACAGGATAAAAGGGGCACTTTATTGTTGGTGGGACATTGTAAACTCTCCTAGACTGGAGAGGACTTTGGACAGCGTTAGATTGCAGGCACTGGGGCTGGAGAAACGCTAAAAACATATGGCTCAGGTGTTTGTTTGTTTTCTCTCAAGGGGTTAACATTTCTATGAAACGACCGGGAATTTTTTTTTACTCATGGCAACGCCCACGATGGGCGGATTACACTGAGTTGCACGCCACTTCTCTGCGCCTCAGTCTGGGACACATTCCGATGAGAATTTGTCAGTGTTTGCCTAGGAGCGCATGGTCCGTGCAAAGCATGTGTTCCTAGGACCGGACAGTGACGATATTCCTCTTCTGCAGAAAACGGATCGTCTGCTGATTATTGGGGGAGATTAACTCCGGTTGTCAGTCAGGTAGGCACCTCAGCATAGTAGCTGAGGTGTAGAGGTGTATTATTGTATATTTCTAATTTGAACAGGCCTTCAGTAAAAAAGTTACCGTTTAAATTTAAAGATACAGTAAAGTTTTTTTACTGTAAATTTTTTTTATTTAAATTTAAGATTTTTATTTCATATTCTGTCAATTGTGAACCAGTATGGACCAAGGGGCTTTGCAAGATGTTACTTGCTCCTTGTGTTTTGATGCCTTGATGCCAATGTGGAACCACCAATCCCTTCCTGTTCCTCATGTATTGAGAGGACTTTAAATTATAGGGAGAAAAATTTTTCTGAGCCAATTTCTTCTAAAGCGGATGTTGTCCAAGAGTCTAATGATGAAGTTCAATATTTGCCGCAGCTTTCTCCTTAAGCGCCCCAAATTTTGCCGCCCTCCACAAGCAGTGCCCTGCGCTTCCTCTCTAGCTCCCGCTGGAGTTACTTTAAGGGACATTGCGTCTCATGTTTTCTACAATTTCTGATGCGTTGTCTGCTTTTCCAATGGAAAGCGCAAACGGAAAATCAGACATTCAGAAAGCGAGATTTCTGACGCAATTGTTGCGATTTTGGAGGTCCCCTCCCAGAAGCCTGAGGAGGAGGAGGATACCGTTGTAGCATCTGAAGGTGAAATTTCAGATTCGGAAAGTGTAATTCCTCTTGCTGATACTGAGGTTGTATCTTTTAGGTTTAAGCTAGAACACCTCCGTCTGTTACTTAAGGAGGTTTTAGCTTATTTGGACGACAGCGACTCCATGGTAGTTGTTGTTCCTAAGAAGTCCAGTAAGCTGAACAAATATTTTGAGGTTCTTTCCTCGACAGACAGAGATCATTGCTAAGGAGTGGGAGAGACCGGATATTCCTTTTTCTCCATCTCCTATTTTTAAAAAGATGTTTCCCATAGCCGACTATCAAGGAGGCTTGGCAAACAGTACCCAAGGTGGAAGGGGCCATTTCCACCTTAGCTAAGAGAACTACTATTTCCATAGATGATAGTTGTGCCTTCAAAGATCCTATGGACAAGAAATTAGAGGGTTTACTGAAAAAGATGTATGTACACCAGGGCCTGCAATGGCAGCCAGCTGTCTGCATTGCTACCGTCACTAGTGTGGCTGCATATTGGTTCGATGCGCTGTCTGATGCTATCAGGACAGAAACTTCTTTGGATGAAATCCAAGATAGGATAAAAGCTCTTAAGTTAGCTAATTCCTTTATTATGGATGCTTCCCTTCAAGTTATCAAACTAAGAGTAAAGATTTCGGGTTTCTCTATTCTAGCCCACAGAGCCTTACGGTTAAAACCTTGGTCTGCGGATGTGTCCTCTAAGTCTAAGCTTCTAGCTATTCCTTGCAAGGGGAAGACCTTGTTTGGTACAAAACCAATTTAACTACTAAGTTTGCAGATAGTCTGCAGACTAGTAATTGACACAGCTGCGCTATTCGAAAATAGCTAAATGTGTGCAGTACCAATAAAGGGATAATAACTTGCTAAGTTAAAATTAACTGTTATTTATAAATATCTCTAAAAAAAAAGTTCATATGAAATAGCAATTTTATAAACATAAATTCATAGCATAAAAACACATGAAACCACAATGAATCACAATAATTCACAATAAATCACAATTAACCAAATGCTATAGCAATAAAAGCATAAAAAACCATAAAAAAAAAAAATCACAGCCAGTCTGTACAACGCCTTCCAAGCAATCACGGAGGGTACTCTTGTCAATACGCTAGAGCTCCAGGAGGCTCTCACGCTGTCAGAACGTTGCAGCTACGGAAGCCTAAGGTGGACACAGTACAAAGCAACGCGTTTCGGCTTTACAAAAGCCTTTCTCAAGCTGAATACTGACATGTCTATTTGCCTTCTATTTGTACGGTCTTCTTAAAGGAATAGTGCCGTATTTAATTCACACTTGTGCATATGTATATTCTAACCACAAACTTGTACAGCACTAAAGGAAGAAAGGTTTTTCATATGTATGTGTATATATATATATATATATATATATATATATATATATATATATATATATACATACAGTTAAAAATAGCTTTTTCTAAGCACATTGATAAATAGATATGTTATTTAAAAAGAGAAAACTTCATCTTAGTATATTGCTAAAAAAACATAATACATTGTACATATAAAATTTCATAAGTAATAAAAAGAATGAAGGGGGGCGGAGCTAGCTGCCAGATCAAGCAGACGTGTTTTGAGGAGCTCCTGAGGCTAGATAGCAAATAATTGATTTAATCAAAGTCTAACTTACAAGTTAGTATATATTAACATAGTACTTGAGATTCTTACTATAGAGTCTTCTATCAAGAATGGATTAATGAACCTTTACGAAGATTAGGGCAGCTATGTCTCCTGAATGAAGCAGTACCGAGTAGTAACTACCTTTAATGTTTAAAGCTGGTCAGCGGATCCCCTCCCCACCTCTCCCGGTCTCTTGATCACACAAGATTGACGGACTGGAGCGGTGTTGTCGCAGGGGAGACCATAAGCACCTGTGAAACGGTGAGGACACAGAATAATTTTTATTTTCTTGCTACTGGATGCGGGCAACCAAGATGGCGACAACCGCGTGGGAAGTGAAAATTCTGGGGCTCCTAGGTGCTCATTTTCGTGAACTAAAGCAACTGATCGCTACAACCTTTGATTCTATTTCTACAAGGAGATCGCACAGTTACCAGTTTGAGAAGCGGCGAGCCGCATGTGACAGGATTACAACCGATACTATGGAGCTGGGAGCTGGAGTGTGCGGGGATACAGCACTTACTGTAATGGTGGATGCAGGACCTGTTACACATCGTGCTAAAGGCTCTACAACTGTGAAAGATGAGGTAACGTCTAGACCTCAAAAAGAGGGTTTTCAGAAAAATACACAACTAGTTCCTGCATTTCATGACGCCAGCCTGGCCTGGCTCTATTATTCACATGCCACACTTCATACCGGGGGCCCCTACAGACTATCCCAGAGACAGGTACTGTACCCGCGCAAAGACATGGGAGGCTTCAGAATACTTCTTCAGCTCTGTCTGAATAACGGGGTCTCCTACCTTACAGCCCTGGGAGGGCAGCTTTTCTTACTTGTAGCTCCTGCTGACATTGTCCATGGAGATAACCTCTACAACCTTTGTGAAGTGGGAACCCAGAGAACAGGGGTCGGTTAAAAGTCCCCATACTTGGCCATAGTTCAATTCACGGCTAAAATATGAACATACTAGCGCAATTGAACTGCAAACTAATGCAATGCCTAACATCTTTTCTCTTGTTTCCATTCAGTATTATATTATCTTATTTTGTGTTTGTTCTATGCTTTATTAAATTTAACCTTAGGAAATGTTATTTTATTACTGCCTTATGTAGAGTTTATAGACATATATATCGAGAGCAATTTTGAGACTGAGTGTTAGGATTTGTCTAGCTGAGTAGTATGCAGTCTTGAATAATACTAATATAGGTGTCACGTAACTAAGACACTGGTACACGGAGAGTCAGCATAAGAACTCTAAAGCCTTATCAGAAATGGATTTCTGAAATATACTATTATTGTTCTCTATCCATACAAATCTATTGTTAGGTTAGTAACTGGCTATATGATTACCGAGCCATCTTGTCTCCTATGCCATACAATTGGTGGGGCTGTCAATTCTACCCAAACTTCCTGCTGTGATAATTGTTAAACATCCGTTTGCTGAGGTTCCTTGAAACTAGAT
Source organism: Bombina bombina (assembly GCF_027579735.1). Taxonomy (NCBI): domain Eukaryota; kingdom Metazoa; phylum Chordata; class Amphibia; order Anura; family Bombinatoridae; genus Bombina; species Bombina bombina. The sequence goes on from NC_069510.1 coordinate 124,349,457, forward strand.
AGAGGATCATGCGTATCCTTTTTAAGAGGGAGAATATTTGAACCTTTTACACTGTCTGATGGTGCTGTGACACTATTAGTACAAGTACCCTAAACTAGGTGAAATACCCCTTTAACTATATCATCTGGGTCATTCCATTTTTTCATTGAATGGAACCCCATTGTGACTACTGTAGATTTGTTAGAAGAAGGGTCTGATATTTATGAAGTGGGACCTTTAATGTTAATTTAGCTCGCTGTTTTACCGATATAATGACTTCAGTGATGCTGATAAACCTTTTTATGTATCTGTCCGGTCTGGGGGTTTGAGGGGGCCCCTAGCAGGGACATCTATATGTTATCATTATATTTTGATGTATCATCATTTCATTATTATCCGAGACTATTCCCACATAACTTGCTCCTCCTTCTGGGCCAGTGGCCAGGGCCCTGAGGGAGATCCTACAAAGGTAGTCTAACCCAGGAACACGTAAACCTAGACACAATTAATTTAGGTCTTTATTATACAGCAAGAGGTAGCGATGTTGAAGGCATTAAATTTCATTAACACAAGCATCCTACTTCGAAGTCGACTGACATACTATTAGTGAGATAACTTATTCCGACAAGATATTTGTAGGCTTAACCTACTCAGTCTAGTGATGACGTGTAGCAACGCCCCGTATTGTTCATGAAGGTGTCCCAGTTTTATGTAATCCACAATAGTCTAAGGTTTATTATATTACAAAGGAGGGTATGAGAGATATGCTATGCCCTGAACAAGCACTGCTCACCCACTACCCTTACAATGTGTTATACTCAATCATTTGTATGGTACTTGCATCAGGCGTCCTGTACCAGCTCACCACGCCCCCCCCCTGCCCCCCATTTCTATAGAACCCACACCAGGGTTCAAACTAGGCGAACTACTTTCGCCGCAAATCTAACCATCCCAAAACAATACTAGTTTCCCTACTGGCTAGTTTTAACTTGTTTATTACCCGAGCAGGGAAATAGGACTTCATATCATCTTTATTTGCATGCTTCAAGGGAATTTTCTGTTTACGTAGTACCTTTTTCAGTATGTGTATTTACTTCGGACCTGCATGTCTGAATTTCTTGTGTATACCTTTCAGACCAGGGGTCCTGCGTGTCCCCAATTGTTACTTTTATTCTTCAAATCAAATAAAAAATTAAAAAAAATAAATAAATAAATAAATAAAAAGAATGAAATCAGATACAATGTTTGGGATAAAATATATTAGCATATAAATACTGACCTAAAATTATCTAAAAGTATTGATTATAAAAGGAGTCTTATATTTAATATAATCTATATATTTAATATTGAAATTTTAAAAGAACAATAATCTGTCAGCAATTTTTTATTAATCCCTAAAACTAAAAATCGATTGATAATATCTTCAAATCATATATTTAGAATAAATAGTGTAAATAGAAATAAAAAATGATTTCATAAAATCAATAACCTACTACTCTCTAAAAGAATTATATTTTTGATCTTTTACTATTTAGTAATTCTAATAAATTCTGAAGATAAAAGTTAAAATTTAGAAATTAGAGGACATTTTAACTTTTATCTTCAGAATTTATTAGAATTACTAAATGGTAAAGGATCAAAAATATAATTCTTTTAGAGAGTAGTAGGTTATTGATTTTATGAAATAATTTTTTATTTCTATTTACACTATTCTAAATATACAATTTGAAGATATTATCAATCGATTTTTAGTTTTAGGGATTAATAAAAAATTGCTGATAGATTATTGTTCTTTTAAAATTTCAATATTAAATATATAGATTATATTAACTATAACTATAATATATAGATTATATTAACTTTTAAGAAGACCGTACAAATAGAAGGCAAATAGACATGTCAGTATTCAGCTTGAGAAAGGCTTTTGTAAAGCCGAAACGCGTTGCTTTGTACTGTGTCCACCTTAGGCTTCCGTAGCTGCAACGTTCTGACAGCGTGAGAGCCTCCTGGAGCTCTAGCGTATTGACAGAGTACCCTCCGTGATTGCTTGGAAGGCTTTGTACAGACTGGCGGTGATTTGGAAGCAGCATCGAAGACGGATCATTGGCATCTGGTGTAAGTAAAAAAAAGTGCACCTTTGCCATATTTACTTTCCTGCTTGTAAAAGGATTTTCCATCCTTCTTCTCGTCCATTACAGCTTTGCATGGCATTTTACCACTAACCAATACGCTAACCGAATCATCAGCTCATTTGCTTTTGGAGACATAACTCACACTGTTATCCTGCCTAAAAGACTTTTTTATTAACTTTAAGACAAAAAGACTTATCTCACACTGTGAAAGACGCCATCTTAGTGGAGTACCAGTGTCTTTCAACAAACGATCCATTTATTGTAATTTTTTATGGTTTTTTTATGCTTTTATTGCTATAGCATTTGGTTTATTGTGTTGTATTGTGATTCATTGTGGTTTCATGTGTTTTTATGCTATGAATTTATGTTTATAAAATTGCTATTTCATATGAACTTTTTTTAGAGATATTTATAAATAACAGTTAATTTTAACTTAGCAAGTTATTATCCCTTTATTGGTACTGCACACATTTAGCTATTTTCGAATAGCGCAGCTGTGTCAATTACTAGTCTGCAGACTATCTGCAAACTTAGTAGTTAAATTGGTTTTGTATTAATTGTGTTTTAAGGATAGAGGGATTCCTTAAATCTATACAGCAGCTTTGTGATTTCAGCGCTGAGGTCTCAACTTCTTTCTGTGTCCGAAGACCTTGTTTGGACCTGGGCTGTCGGAAAATATCTCTGATATCACGGGAGGTAAAGGTCATCTCCCTCAGGATAAGAGAAACAAACAAAAAGGACGGCAGAGTAATTTTCGTTCTTTTCGAAATTTCAAGGGAAATCCTTCCTCTTCCGCTTCCAAGCAGGAACAGTCTAAACCGGCATGGAGACCCAATCAGTCTTGGAATAAGGGAAAACAATCCAAGAAGCCTGCTATTGAATCAAAGACAGCATTAAGGACAGGCCCCCTATCCGGGACTGGATCTGGTAGGTGGCAGACTCTCCTTCGCTCAGGCTTGGGTTCGAGATGTTCAGGATCCCTGGGCAATAGAAATAGTGTCCCAGGGATACAAATTAGAGTTCAAAAGTTTTCCTCCCAGAGGCAGGTTTCTGCTTTCAAGATTATCTATCTGCAGACCAGACAGAAAGAGAGGCATTCTTACACTGCGTAAGAGACCTCTCCGTCCATGGGAGTGATTTTTCCAGTTCCAATACAGGAACAGGGTCTGGGTTTTTATTCCAATCTGTTCATGGTTCCCAAATAAAGAGGGAACCTTCAGACCTATTTTAGATCTCAAGAGTCTAAACAAATTTCTCAGAGTACCGTCCTTCAAGATGGAAACGATTCGTTCCATTCTTCCTTTGATCCAAGAGGGTCAATTTATGACAACAGTGGATTTAAAGGACGCAAATCTGCATGTTCCCATTCACAAGAATCATCACAAATTCCTAAGGTTTGCCTTTCTGGACAAACACTTCCAGTTTGTGGCTCTTTTCTTCAGTCTTGCCACAGCTCCCAGAATTTTCACAAAGGTTCTGGGAGCACTGTTGTCGGTGCTTCGGTCATGGGGCATTGCAGTGGCACCCTATCTGGACGGCATCCTAGACCAGGCACCATCCTTACAACAAGCAAGATTCCACACGGACATGGCGTTATCCTTCCTACGATCTCATGGGTGGAAGGTAAATTTGGAAGAGTTCCTTAGTCCCAAATACAAGGGTAACTTTCTTGGGAACCATAATAGATTCCCTATCCATGAAGATTTTTCTGACAGAAGTCAGGAAATCAAAGATTATCGATACTTGTCTAGTCCTTCAGTCCACTCCTCGGCCGTCAGTGGCCCAGTGCATGGAGATAATCAGGCTGATGGTGGCGGCAATGGACATCATCCTGTTTGCTCGGTTCCACCTCAGACCTCTGCATAAACGGAGATTATGTGGATTTGTCTCCTTGAATACTACTGGAGCAAGGGATTCTCTTCAATGGTGGTTATCTCTGTATCATCTCTCCCAGGGAACCTGCTTTCGCAGAGCATCTTGGGTGATTGTGACAACAGACGCCAGCCTTCTAGGGTGGGGAGCAGTCTGGGGCTCCCTAAAGGCTCAGGGAGTTTGGAATCAGTCAGATTCTGTTCTTCCTATAAACATTCTAGAGCTGAGAACGATCTTCAATTAGCCTCGGTCCAGTTTATCAGATTCCAGTCTGACAATATAACATCCGTGGCTTACATCAATCATCAGGGAGGAACGAGGAGTTCCTTAGCAATGACAGAGGTAACCAAAATTATTCAGTGGGCGGAGGCCCATTCTTGCTGCCTGTCGGCGATCCACATCCCAGGGGTGGACAACTGGGAGGCAGACTTCCTGAGCAGGCAGACCTTTCATCCGGGGGAGTGGGAACTCCATCTGGAAGTATTCTCCAGCACGATTCTCAAGTGGGGTCAGCCGTTATTAGATCTCATGGCATCCAGACAGAATGCCAAGCTCCCGAGATACGGGTCGAGGTCCAGGGATCCCCAGGCGGAACTGATAGATGCTCTGACGGTTCCTTGGACCTTCAGTCTAGCATACCTATTTCCTCAGTTTGCTCTTCTTCCTCGGGTCATTGCTCGAATCAAACAGAAGAGGGCATCAGTGATCCTCATTGCACCGGCTTGGCCTCGCAGGATTTGGTATGCAGATCTGGAGGACATGTCATCTCTACCACCTTGGAGACTTCCGTTGATGAAGGACCTTCTAATTCAAGGGCCCTTCCTTCACCCAAATCTAGTTTCTCTGAAGTTGACTGCTTGGAGATTGAACACTTAATATTATCTAAGCGGGGCTTTTCTGACTCGGTCATTAAAACCATGATTCAGGCTTGTAAGCCTGTCACTAGAAAAATGTATCCTAAGATATGGCGTAAATATCTCTATTGGTGTGAATCCAAGGACTACACCATGGAGTAGTTAGGATAAAAAAAATTCTAGGAATCCTTTCTCCAAGAGGGTTTGGAGAAAGGATTATCGACAAGTTCCCTAAAGGGTCAGATCTCTGACTTATCTATTTTGTTACACAAACGTCTGGCAGATGTTCCAAATGTACAATCATTTTGTCAGGCCTTGGTCAGGATAAGACCTGTGTTTAAACCAGTTACTCCTCCATGGAGTTTGAATTTAGTTCTTAAGGTTCTTCAGGAGGCTCCGTTTCAGCCTATGTATTCCTTAGATATTAAATTATCTTGGAAAGTTTTAATTCTTGTTGCTATTTCTTCTGCTCGCAGAGTGTCAGAACTCTCTGCATTGCAGTATGAATCCCCTTACCTTATTTTTCATTCTGATAAGGTAGTTTTACGTACTAAATTAGGATTTCTTCCTAAGGTTGTTTCTGATCGGAACATTAATTAGGAGATTGTTGTTCCTTCCTTGTGTCCTAATCCTACTTCTCAGAAGGAATGACTTCTGCACAATTTGGACGTGGTCCGTGCTTTAAAGTTTTACCTGCCAGCGACTAAGGACTTTCGTCAGTCTTCTCAGACTTTCTCAGTTAAACGTAAGGGACAGAAAGCTACGGCTACTTCTTTTTCTTTTTGGCTGAAGAGTATCATACGTTTTGCATATGAGACTGCTGGACAGCAGCCTCCAGAGAGTTACGGCTCATTCCACGAGGGCCGTTGCTTCCTCATGGGCATTCAAGAACAAAGCTTCTGTGGAACAAATTTGCAAGGCTGCAACTTGGTCCTCTCTTCACACTTTTTAAAAGTTCTACAAATTTGACACTTTTGCCTCGGCTGAGGCCGCTTTTGGGAGGAAGGTTCTTCAAGCAGTGATGCCTTCCGTTTAGGTTTCCTGTCTTGTCCCTCCCGTATCATCTGTGTACTCTAGCTTGGGTATTGATTCCCATTAGTAATTAAGATGATCCGTGGACTCATCGTGTCATTAAAAAGAAAAGAAAATGTATGCTTACATGATAAATTTATTTATTTTTTGACACGATGAGTCCACGGCCCGCCCTGTTTTTGTAAGAGACAGGTTGTTGGGTATTATAAACTTCAGACACCTCTGCACCTTGTTACTTCCTTTCTCTCCTTTACTTCGGTTGAATGACTGGGTTGGGAGTGAAGGGAGGTGATATTTAACAGCTTTGCTGTGGTGCTCTTTGCCGCCTCCTGCTGACCAGGAGGTGAATATCCCATTAGTAATTAAGATTATCCGTGGACTCATCGTGTCAACAAAAAATTTTTAGCAGGTAAGCATAAATTTTCTTTTTTCTTTCCAATGGCATGGAGAGTCCACAATTCCATTCAATTACTGTTGGGAATTCAGCTCCTGGCCACCAGGAGGAGGCAAAGCTTTAAAATATCCTCCCACTTCCCATAATCCCCCAGTCATTGTTTGCCTTGTACATCAAGGAGGATGTGCGAAGATGGTGCTCTGAAGAAAATATTGAATTAAGTCCTTTAAAGGGTAGTTTCCCTTCAAGACATGACTGAGGAAATGCTGTGTCCATGTAATCCTCTTGAGTAAGAGTATTGGTAGCTGTTAGCTGCTGGAGGTCGCGGGGTAGTCCCTGTTATCCCTCTTGCAATCTATGCTAACCCCCAACCGGCAACCAGGGTTATGTTTACTCTGCTTTCCTTTTATCTCAGGTCCCTGTTAGAAGTCTGGATGAAGCTGACACACCTGAAAGTACTGTAACTGCTCCACAGCAGAAGACCCTGGAGGGAAAGTCCTTTGTTAATCTTTTTTAATAAAAATCTAAGGATCCTCTACTCTCTAACTGAGCTCTGTCTGTTTTCTCAGTTTCCAATTTAATCTTTATTCTTTTAGTGGCTTATACCAGCCTTTAAGGAATAAATAGGCCTGACAATGAGGGGGGTCTCTAGCTTCCTTTAGTGGACTGAGCTCTTCGATTGTCTCTTTTAAGCCATCCTTATTCGAGAATATTCAGCTGGGAAGCAGACTGTCTGATCAGACAGGTGGGTTTTTTTTTCAGGGGTGAAGGCCTTTCTTCCTGAGGTGTACCCCGATTTAACCCTTAGGTGGGGGTTCTGGAGATCAACCTGTAAGGAATCCATGTCATCTTTTCCTTTCCCCCAAACATCACGTGACCTGTGATGTCAGTACCAATAGCCTATTTAAGTTTTAGTCACACCTTAAACAGGTGCTTAGTTATTGTGCATTCGTGCTAGACTCGGCCTCTCCTATGATCCTTTCTGGATTACTTGTTTCTCTAATATTCGGATTACAAATTCCTCTCAACCAAAGAGACATACAATACCAACTGTAATCGTCAGGTTATCACTCATCCTGACACTACGAAGCCTAACCTTGCTGACCCTGGTCTTATTAGCAAGGATCCTACTCTGAGAAGCGGAGTTTAAGGGTAAGTCCTGATTCAACTAACAGAGTTCTCCTCACCGGACCCTGCATACTTCCCTCCGGTTATCCGGAACACAGGGAACTGCAAGCGGCATCCTGTCTCGGAACTAGAACACGCCCCTCAAGCTGAAGTGTAACCGCACTCGTAATCATCTTGACACGCCCACACAACGTCACTACTAGTTGGGCTCCTGTGCTCTACCGCAGCTTCAAGCAGTTGTTTCACTGAATCAAGGAAACAGTGCAATTGTATACATTCTTTCTGTGACGAGACTCTCTTAATTGCTATCTAGGAAGCAAGTCTCTCTACCTCATACTTCGGATTAGCCAAGTAGAATTGTTTTGCATACTTTGTTTTCTAAGCTTCCTCTTCCCAGAACTCCACTATTGTGATTTCCTCATTACGCTTCTGTGCTCACCATACTTACCACTGCTACTTGTTGCAATAAGTAAACTCCTTGCCAGCAGCATAATTTGATACATCATAACAACTTTTCACTGTAACATTTGCGGGCTATATTCTGTGATAGTCCGTTTGCTTAGTGATACATCTACTAAACTGACAAGCAAGCCGCAGTTGAGATCCTAACTCTTAAGTTTCCTGACATACCTTACACAACCGCATGGCTTCTCTCATATATCCAGAGTTATTGCCCGCATTAGATAGGAGCGAACCTTGGTGGTTTGTTGCTTTCCTCCTTGGTAGTCCAGGTCTTGGTCTGCAGATTCGATATGGGAGGACCTTATACTCAAGGTCTCTTTTCTTTCATCAATCTCTAGTTCGCCAAGGCGGGCTGTGTGGAGATTGATGGCTAGTCAATTCTGAGAGAGTTTTCAGTTAAGGACTTTGTTTTTCTGGTCCGGGTGAGTACACCAGGGTCTTAGCAGAATTCTTTCTTGGTCTGTCTTGCCTGTTTCTCACTTGAGTCTCTAGTTTTTTCCTTGGTGCAAGGTATTTTCCCCTTGAGGGTTTGGAGAGAGGTTCTCTGGTATTTCTCTTTAATGGTGGATCTCTTCCCTTTTCATTTGGGAAGATAAGGCGTAGTGGTTAGTTCCACTAATCCTGAAGCAGAAGGTTGTGGGTTTGCACCCAGGTGAAGCTTTTGTTTTCTCATGGGGGGGGGGGCGGGGGGAGTGTTTTTGGGGATGGCTATCATCCCTAAGAAGATGGTGTAAAGTCTGGTCTTTGCTCAGGGGCTGGTTTTGAATCAGGCCTGCCTTTAAGTTCTTGCTCCTCTCTGGAGTCTTAATTTGTTTTCCCCTGGATACGATTCATATTCTTTTCAAATCTTCTAGGAGTTTAGACATTCTGTGTCTTATCTTTATTCTGACTGCGGGCTGTCTTCATTTGACTTATGGACAAATGGACAGTTGCCTCCTAATTGGATTACAGCTTTTTCTTCCAGAGATGTCTAGTAGTCCTGGGCCCTTAAGAAGAGGCTTCCAAGGATCAGTTTGGTAGGACAACTTCCTTCTCTTCCTGGCTTGTCCTTTATTATGTTGCCTCAGCGGAGGTTTCTTTTGGGAGAAAGGTAATTCTAGTGGTGGTGCCTTCAGTTTAGGTCTGCCTACCTTTAATTCTTCCTCCCTGTCCATTATGTGTCCTCTCTGGCTTGGGTATTGGTTTCCCAACAGTAATTGAATGGATTTGTGGACTCTCCATGCCATTGGAAAGAAAACAAAATTTATGCTTAGCTGATAATTTATTTTCTTTCCTGGCATGGAGAGTCCATGACCTGCCCTTTTATAAATTTAAGGCGACATGTAATTTTCTCTAATCTTCAGGCACCTTTATTCCCCTAGTGTTATCTTTCTCTTTTCCTTTCCCTCGGCTGAATGACTCAGGATTATGGGAAGTGGGAGGATACTTAAAGCTTTGCTGGGGTGTCTTTGCCTCCTCCTGGTGGCCAGGAACTGAATTCTCAACAGTAATTGAATGGAATCGTGGACCCTCCATGCCAGGAAAGAAATGAATGTATCATGTAAGCATAAATTTTGTTTTTACATTTCATATTGTGGCTTTTTGCCATTGTTGGATATTTGTAGAGACTAAAGTTATTTTCTAAAAGTGATTGGTCTGCTGAAAAAAAATGCTATGATTTGTGTGAGTACCACGCAAATAAACACTGAAAACAATGTGTTCATCATGTGAGTAAAAACTACTTCATCACAGGGGTGCAAAGTGGCTCAAGCAAATCCAGAGTGTATATAAGCAAATATGGACTACATCCCTCTGTTTAGAGTGCCGAGTAGGATCTTGTAGTCAATGACTCATGACAACCAATCAGATCTCCTACATCTGTCTACACACTTCTTGAATTAGTTTTCCCATAACTGCAGAGACATACAGCAGTGTGTTTCCCTTAGGCAGCTGCCCATTATGCCTTTGGGAATCTGGCCTACAGTTAATGTTTAGTTTTCTGGGATCATGAGCTAGTTTATTGGCGAGTCCATAATGTGTGTGTTTTTCCTTTTCCAAGGATGTACGGCCGGTCATGTGCCACTTACGAGAGCGCATCTCTTCGCATGTTTCGTCTTGGCAGGACAGACACCATCCGCTCTGCCTCTGTGGAGTCCCTGAGGTTTGTGCAAGGAATGGAAAACTCAGAGAAACAGGCAAGTGATATAGGGGGTTGGGAGCCTTTTGTCATAGTCAGTGTATGAGAGTGTATGATGTGACGTATGCTTTTTACTTAGGCTCAGATATGGTTATGTACTTACTTTTATAAAGATAAAGGTGTTTAACGGAACATTGAAGTAAAACAATTCCATCACTCATATAAAATAGCTTATTCTTGTTTATACAAAGATAGAAATGAACAGAGAATACTGATTCATCAAACCAGTTTATATAGCAATGTGAGACAGTTACATTATCAGCTCATTCACTATTGTCAGTAAATGGCCTCAGCAGGGGATATAACATAACAGGCTTTTATGTCTCAGCTGACTATGGCCTGATGATCAAAAACTCATCAGCAAAGAGAGAAATCACTCAAAATCTTGTCTTCTTCACACCCAGATCGTGCACAGCGAGGTAAACAGCTCTCAGGGTACTGACTAGACTTGTTAGATCATCTCACCCAGACCAGAGAGCTTTACATCATCACACCCAGACCGTGCACAGCGAGGTAAACAGCTCTCATAGTACTGACGAGATTTGTTAGATCTTCTTACCAGACCAGAGAGCTTTACATCATCACACCCAGACCGTGCACAGCGAGGTAAATGGCTCTCAGGGTACTGACTAGACTTGTTACATCATCACAACTAGACTGTGCACAGTAAGGTAAACCGCTCTCAGGGTACTGACTAGACTTGTTACATCATCACAACTAGACCGTGCACAGTAAGGTAAACAGCTCTCAGGGTACTGACTAGACTTGTTAGATCATCTCACCCAGACCAGAGAGCTTTACATCATCACACCCAGACCGTGCACAGCGAGGTAAACAGCTCTCAGGGTACTGACTAGACTTGTTAGATCATCTCACCCAGACCAGAGAGCTTTACATCATCACACCCAGACCGTGCACAGTAAGGTAAACAGCTCTCAGGGTACTGACTAGACTTGTTAGATCATCTCACCCAGACCGTGCACAGCGAGGTAAACAGCTCTCATAGTACTGACGAGATTTGTTAGATCTTCTTACCAGACCAGAGAGCTTTACATCATCACACCCAGACTGTGCACAGCAAGTTAAATGGCTCTCAGGGTACTGACTAGACTTGTTACATCATCACAACTAGACCGTGCACAGTAAGGTAAACAGCTCTCAGGGTACTGACTAGACTTGTTAGATCATCTCACCCAGACCAGAGAGCTTTACATCATCACACCCAGACCGTGCACAGCGAGGTAAACAGCTCTCAGGGTACCGACTAGACTTATTACATCATCACACCTAGACCGTGCACAGTAAGGTAAACAGCTCTCAGGGTACCGACTAGACTTATTACATCATCACACCTAGACCGTGCACAGTAAGGTAAACAGCTCTCAGGGTAATGACCAGACTTGTTACATCATCACACCCAGACATAGCACAGCGAGTTAAACAGCTCTCATGGTACTAACTACACTTGTTACATCATCACACCCAGACCAGAGAACTTTACATCATCACACCAGACCGTACACAGCGAGGCAAACGACTCTCATGATACTGACGATACTTGTTACATCATCACACCCAGACAGTGAACTGTGAGGTAAAACGGCTCTCATGGTACTGACGAGATTTGTTGGATCTTCTCACCAGACCAGAGAGCTTTACATCATCACACTCTTAAGGAAACTCACAAATTCCAACATTAAATTACAGGAAACTATGAAAATGAAATAATATCAAGGTGTTTACTGTCGCTTTTTAATTAATTCAGTGAATAATGTAAAACTCCCCTTAAACGTAATATTATAATTGTAGTTAACCGTAAGTGCTTCACATAACAGGTAGACCTGATTATGCCTCTGTTTGCCAATTCATTAAATAGGTTATTATTTATATGCACACACACATATTTATGTATAATATATATACGTGTCCTCCAATCATCAGAATTCCAAGGTAAAAACATATGACGACCACAGGGGTAATTTTTTTTTTTATCTAAGCTACTCCACTCCCTTAGAGTCCCAGTAAAGTCAAAATTAAACTTTCATGAGAGTTTTCCGTTTTAACCAACCTTCTAATTTACTTCTGGTATCTAATTTGCTTTGTTCAATTGGTATCCTTAGTTGAAAATCATACCTATTTATGCTCTGGGGCATTGCAGGGGTTAAACAAGCAATAATGCATTAAAAAAATACTCTAACACACTAAAGCATTTTGTTTTTGTCCCATTGATAAAACTGCTTGAACAGTGTAAGGGATGTAACAGGTACATTTGGTTAAAACGATGAGCATTTCATGAGGTATCCTAGTCCTTCATAGAAGCAATAAATACAGTATGTAACTGTAGTGAGTGTGGGGACTAATTAACATGATATTGATGCTTTTCCCTTAAGAAATAAGATGGCAGTTTTATCTGTCTGAGCATCCATAAACCTGTATTGTGCTAATAATGAGTCTAATTGCTAGTTTCAGAATAAAACAGGAATGATGTGTTTTAAGAGTATAAGGCTGTAGTTAAAAATGTCCAACAAGCTTTTTTCTGGTGAAGTGAAATATCCAGTGCAGAGTATGGGTACAATACAAACAATAAATTAGAATAGCCAGCACAAGAGGGTTGGTACAATATAACCAATAGATTAGAATACCTAGCGCAAGAGCATGTGTACAATACAACTAATAGATTAGAATACCTAGCACAAGAGTATGGGTACAATACAACCAATTGATTAGAATACCTAGCACAAGAGTATGGGTACAATACAACCAATTGATTAGAATACCTAGCACAAGAGTATGGGTACAATACAACTAATTGATTAGAATACCTAGCACAAGAATATGGGTACAATACAACTAATATGTAGCAGATAGGCAGTAGGATCTGTAATATCTTTTTGGTAAGCAGAGACAAGCAAATAACTACTCTTGGTAATTGTAATAATAACCCCTTTCCACCAAGAACTAGACGACACATAGCTTGGGAGTCAACAACAACAAATTCAACAACTGGAAAAACAAACACTTTTTAAAAACAGTCTCCCCTACAAGGGGTTTCCCAACTGAAACAGCAGGGAGTTTAAACAGTAACATACATTTTAACCATTAGCCTAAATAACAATTCCTGCATAGTTCATAAGTGGCGAGGTTTGCCACAATGCTCCCCCAGAACCAAACCGGCATACCCAGTCTGATCCCAACGGATTGGCTTGGGAAGGTCCGGAGGATTGTTCACAGATCAAGGTTCAAGTTCAGTTTGTCTGGACAACCCGTCGGCGTTGCCGTTTTGCTTCCCAGGTCGGTAATGGATTGTTAAGTCAAACGGCTGCAGCGCCAAACTCCAGCGCAACAGCCGGGCATTGTCTCCGGATACCCTGTTCAGCCACACCAACGGGTTGTGATCTGTGAGCAGGGAAAATTGCTGTCCATATAGATATGGCTGAAGTTTCTTGAGGGCCCACACCACGGCCAGGCATTCCTTTTCAATGGCGGCGTAGCTAACTTCTCGGGGTAACAGTTTCCTGCTTAGGTAGGCCACAGGATGCTCGCCACCATCAGCCCCGACTTGGCTCAACACGGCTCCCAAGCCAAACATAGAAGTATCTGTATGGACGAGAAAGCGTTTAGTTGGATCCAGGGCAGCAAGAATAGGGGCATTTACGAGAGCGTTTTTCAGTTCTTGGAATGCTTGTTCACACTCTGGGTTCCAGGTAACAATCTTAGGAAGGTTTTTACGGGTGAGGTCGGTGAGGGGTTTGGCTAGGGTACTATAATTAGGCACGAACTTCCTATAATAGCCTGCGGTACCTAGAAAGGCTAGCACTTGGGTCTTGGTACGGGGAGTGGGCCACTTGGCTACGGCCTCTACCTTGGCCGGTTCTTACTGGACCTCCGCCATCCCTATATGACATTTGCTAGGCTTAAGGGTTAATCCTGCCTCCCTAATGCGATCTAGGATCGCCCCTATATGGTTCAAATGCTCGTCCCAGGAGCTGCTAAATATAGCTATGTCGTCTAAATAGGCGCATGCGTACTCTTGGGACCCATCCAGTAGCCGATCTACCATTCGCTGGAAAGTAGCCGGAGCGTTCTTCATCCCGAATGGCATGACCTTGAATTGGTACAGGCCAAACGGGGTGACGAACGCTGATTTGGGAATGGCATCCTCGGCTAGTGGGATCTGCCAGTACCCCTTACACAGATCTATGGTGGTGAGGTACTGGCCTTGAGCCATTTTATCCAGGAGCTCATCTATCCGGGGCATAGGGTAGGCGCCAGAAACGGTTTTATCATTAAGTTTCCGGTAGTCTACGCAGAAGCGGGTCGTGCCGTCCCGCTTCGGCACTTGAACTACCGGCGAGGCCCAGGGGCTGTCCGAGTGCTCAATCACTCCTAACTGTAGCATCTCGTCAATCTCCTTCCGCATATGTTCTCTCACCGATTCTGGTATGCGGTAAGGAGGTTGACGCATGGGGAGGTGACCTGGGGTTTCTACCCTATGGGTGGCCAGTCTGGTATATCCAGGCACGTTGGAGAACATGTCTCTCTTTTCCTGCAGTAGCTCTGCTATTTGAGCTTGTTCCCGAGGACTTAACCTCTCACCCAATTGTACCTCTTCCAGACCTTCGTTCCGATTCTTCATTCCTAGGAGGTCGGGAAGAGGTAAACTGTCTGCGTCGTGCACGGCAGGGGCGCAAATAGCATTCACCTCCTCTGCGTGTTCATGGTACGGCTTCAACATATTTACATGGAGCATGCGTCTACCGTGCGGAGCATCTGTTTCAGTGTTCCATTAAACCGTTCACAGAGCCCATTAGACTGGGGGTGATGAGCGGAATTTACAATGGGTTTCACCCCACATGCTCTCCACAACTGGTGGGTAATCTCAGCTGTAAACTGGGTGCCCCGGTCCGAAATAATCTCCCGGGGAAATCACATGCGGGAGAAGATTTTGATGAGGGCATCCGCCACGGTCTCGGCATGAATTTTAGCCAGAGCCACCGTCTCGGGATATCGGGTGGCATAATCCACGACCGTGAGTATATACCTCTTCCCCGAGGGGCTAGGCTTGGCTAGGGGGCCAATGAGGTCCACGGCCACTCGACTAAAAGGCTCCTCTATTATGGGGAGGGAGTGTAGCTTTGCCTTATATCGGTCTCCTCGTTTCCCTACTCGTTGGCAGGTGTCACACGTCTGGTAATACTGCCTAATATCTTTGGTGATCCCTGGCCAAAAGAAATTCTGAGTTAGGCGGTGCTTCGTCCGACTAACTCCTAGGTGGCCTGACAGTGGAATATCGTGGGCAACCCGTAGCAGTTCTCGTCTATACCTCTGAGGTACTATTAACTGCTGAACGGACAGGGGAATAGATCCGGCCACTATCTTCTCAGTATACCTGTACAGTAACCCCTTGTTCCAACCATACCTCTCTCCTTCCAACCCCGCCTGATTCTGGTTTACCTTATCCCTATATACTTGCAATGAGGGGTCAGTGGCCACTTCGCTACCAAACTCTAGTGGAGGGGCCCAAGAGACATTAGGGGGGTGATTGCTTACCTGAGCCTCAGAGTGATCAATCAGTGTGTTGGTGCGGGCCTGTTGTATGGTAACCACGGGCAGTGCTGCTTGTGGGGAGGTTCGGGGTGCAAACGCTGAAGTCAGCTCCCCTAAGTCGTTGCCCAAAATAACGTCTGCAGGCAAATTTTGCATAAGGCCCACTTCTATGTTCACCGACCCTGCTCCCCAATCCAAGTGTACTTTGGCCGTGGGAATCTTGTAAATGGCTCCCCGGCCACCCGGACAGCTACACAGTCTCCGGTGAGTTGATTGGTGGAAACTAAATGTTGCCGGAGCAAGGTTATGGTGGCTCCAGAGTCACGCAGTCCTTGGACACGTTGGCCCTCTATATAGACCACCTGGCGGTGGCTTTGTAGGTTGTCCGAAGCGGCCTGTACTGGGTTTGCCTCGTGTAAGAGGCCCAAGAGTTCCTTGTAGAAGACTGCGGGTTGGGTCTGTAGTCGGGGCTCGTTCTGGTAGCAGTGTACAGTTGCCCGGTTGTTCTGGTTGTTCCAGGTGGATCGGTTATTGTTTCTGGGACAGTCTCTCTGAATGTGCCCTTGTTGGTTACAAAGATGGCAACAAATAGCTGATCGAGTCTGGTATCGGGGAGGGTGGATTCCCCCTCCAGGACGGGGTAGCAGAGGTGTGGGAGCTGCAGTGGGGTTTGGGGTGACCCCAATACTGGAGCGTTGCTGTGTTCGTTGAGCTCTCCGAGCATCTTGGTATTCGTCGGCCAAGGTCGCTGCGGTATGTACCGTGCACGGTTTTCGATCTCTCAGCCAGTTTTGCAATTCAGTGGACACCCCTTGGAAGAATTGCTCCATCAACAGGAGTTGTAAAAGGTCTTCCAACTGGGTGACTTGGGCTGCCTGCAACCAGTCTTTAGCGGCCCTGGTTAGGCGATGCGCCCACTCAGTGTGGGTATCTTTCTCCAGCTTCTTCAGGTGAACCGCTGTCGGTATGCCTCCGGGGTAATAGCATACCTAGTCTGGTATAATCTGTCCCCATTCACCGTCCGTTCATATACATCACATGACCTACGACTTGCTGTGTGGTTTGAATCCCGTTGCTTGCCACCAATTGTAGCAGAGAGGCAGTAGGATCTGTAATATCTTTTTGGTAAGCAGAGACAAGCAAATAACTACTCTTGGTAATTTTAATAATAACCCCTTTCCACCAAGAACTAGACGACACATAGTTTGGGAGTCAACAACAACAACAACTTATTCAACTTATTCAACAACTGGAAAAACAAACACTTTTTAAAAACAGTCTCCCCTACAAGGGGTTTCCCAACTGAAACAGCAGGGAGTTTAAACAGTAACATACATTTTAACCATTAGCCTAAATAACAATTCAATAACAAGTGGCGAGGTTTGCCACATAATAGATTAGAATACCTAGCACAAGAGTATGGCTACAATACAACTAATAGATTAGAATACCTAGCACAAGAGTATGGGTACAATACAACCAATTGATTAGAATACCTAGCACAAGAGTATGGCTACAATACAACTAATAGATTAGAATACCTAGCACAAGAGTATGGGTACAATACAACCAATTGATTAGAATACCTAGCACAAGAGTATGGCTACAATACAACTAATAGATTAGAATACCTAGCACAAGAGTATGGGTACAATACAACTAATAGATTAGAATACCTAGCACAAGAGTATGGCTACAATACAACCAATAGATTAGAATACCTAGCACAAGAGTATGTGTACAATACAACTAATAGATTAGAATACTTAGCGCAAGAGTATGGGTACAATACAACTAATAGATTAGCATTGTCTTGATTTCAAAGACTGTTGGCATGATTCTATAAAGCTCTCTGGGTTGGTGAGTTTCTATAAGAATGTGACAATCCTTCTATTTCCCTGTTGGAATTCTATAAAGCCACTTTCTACAGGAGACAGCTCGCCACTCGCAGGGTGTTTTTTTTAAATTATATACAATGAGGGATGCCCAGTGAGAGTTGGACTGGAAAACCACATCTGGGCCAGTGAATTTGTTTAGAATCAGCCCGTGTGAGACACCTTGCAAGACTTTTCTAATGGATCGGAACAGTCCCCTATATTGTATAAATTAAGTGGGGTATTGAGGAAGTTGCATTTTGCTCATCATCGTGTTTAATAATGTGATGGCGGGAGGCTGGTTTTGTATCACTAGCAGCAATGAGAGCAGAATTGTTTGTATAGTGGCTGCTTGAAGGCAATAAAGGAACCCCAAATCCTAGATTTTTCTCACATGATTCAGATAGAGCAGCAATTTTATACAAATCAATTTACTTTTATTGTCTTATTTGCTTCATTCTCTTGGTATGCTTTGTTGAAAAGCATACTTAGGTAGGCTCAAACGCAGTAATGCGCTACTGGGTGCTAGCTGCTGATTGGTGGCTGTACATATGCCTCTTGCCATTGGCTCACCAGATATATTTAGCTAGCTCCCAGTAGTGCACTGCTGCTGCTCTTTTAACGTAGGATACCAAGACAATGAAGCAAAATAATAGACGTAAACTTGAAAGTTGTTTTAAAATTGTGTGTTCAATCAGAATCCTGAAAGAAAATAATGGGGTTCTATGTCCCTTTAAGAAAATGAAGCAGTAACAAAAGGCACGTGTGTAGTTACCTGAGTCACTAAATAAAACAGGTGAGAAGGATTAACACCAGCCTTATGGCCTACTCTATGCTTTACACAGTGGGTTTTTTTCTCATCCTTTAGAACCAAGAGAAGGTGGATCTCCTAAGAAAAGCTGTGCAGGCTCATCGGTTATACACAGACACGGTATGACGTATTGGGGTTGCGTATTTATTATCCAGATCTAAAAGCTTGTCATTGTCATAATATTGTATTGCTCTGTCCCAGGCAATAAATGGTAAAGCAATAGATCGACACCTGCTCGGTCTGAAGCTCCGAGCCATAGAAGATCTGGTCAGCATGCCTGAACTTTTCATGGATACATCATATGCCATAGCCATGCACTTTAACCTTTCAACCAGCCAGGTATGGCGCTCAGTAAATGGTTTCTCTTGTTTGACCAAACTGAACATAAGCTCTGACTTTAGGTTCTCTCTTCTAATTACTTGCAGGTGCCAGCAAAGACTGATTGTGTCATGTGCTTTGGTCCTGTGGTACCTGATGGATACGGTGTCTGCTATAACCCTATGGAAGATCACATCAATTTTTCGGTGTCTGCATTTAACAGCTGTGCGGAGACTAATGCAGCACGATTGGCACATTACTTGGAAAAAGCCCTGTGTGATATGCAACAGCTCATTCAGCAATCGCCAAAATCCAAGCTCTAAACGTGAAGCACATCTGTACGACAGATCTAGAGACTAACAATGTCTGTACCTTACAGTTCTTCTCATTGCCCCGTGTAGGCTTTGACTTTTAAGTTGGTTCCTCTTGGGCAAAACAGAGTGGGTTAGAGGTGCACACTCGCCCTGTTCTGGGGTGTTTGTAAAATATAAAACCTGTCCGGAAACGGCAGAGGATCCATAGCTATGCTTCTATCGAAGTTAGAGTTGCCAGTACTAAAAGGAAGTCAACTAAACAACCATTTGATAAAATCTCAATTAACTTTACCTAAAACACAAAAGCAATATTTCATTTGGGGGTTTGAGAGGATTACAGTACATTTTGTTTGTGTGCTCTTCAGCCTTAATAACTATGTGCCATGTAGTTTGTTTTCCTGTTCTGTGAGAAATGTATAAAAACAGTAGACCTCTGTGATCAGCGCCAGATAAACACTGGGCAAGAAATACAATATGAAATTGCTCTTGTGTTTTTATATTGCTGTTCTGATCAATTTCTTATGAGTGAGATCACTAGATGATTATTTTAAATCTGGGATTAACAAACCTATGAAATGTAGGAGCCAGCTTTATTCTTGTTAAGAAGCCAGTGATTTTGTATAAATGTATTTAGACTATATAAAAAAAATAGTCCTGGATCAAGCTGCAGAAGTTTTGATATGGCTACTGAAAGGCCAGACGCATTTGAAAAATTTTATTTAATTGGGAGACTTGATAGATGAGAGATTATTTCTATTTCACTGGAAACACTAAGAATAGCATTTTTGTGGGCTTTAAGGGACAGTCAAATCCAAAGAAAACTTTCATGATTTTAATAGGGAATGTAATTTTAAATAACTTTCCAATTTACTTTTATCACCAATTTTGCTTTGTTCTCTTGGTATTCTTAGTTGAAAGCTAATTCTAGGAGGTTCATATGCTAATTTCTTAGACCTTGAAGACTGCCTCTAATCTGAATGAATTTTGACCACTAGAGGGCATTAGTTCATGTGTTTCATATAGATAACATTGAGCTCATGCATGTTAAGTTATCCTATAATGCAAGTCTGTCAAAATAACTGAAATAAGGGGGCAGTTTGCAGTGGTTTAGATACAAGGTAATCACAGAGCTAAAAAGTGTATTTCCATAACAGTGTTGGTTATGCCAAACTGGGGAATGGGTAATAAAGGGATTATCTTTTTAAACAACACAAATTCTGATGTTGACTGTCCCTTTAAGTAAAACATAGCCACAGTAAACTTGGCAAGTATCTTGCAACCAACAATATGTAGGGAAGACTTTCCTACTGCTTTATATTACACATATTTTGGGTTTCACATAAATTGTAATTTGCACATTAGTCATTTTAAATGCTTTAAAGAGCTGGCACACCTATGACTATAAATATACATAAGAGTCTACTAGAGATGAGGAAAACAAGTAAAACTAGACTTTTTTTTTTTTTTTTTTTACAAACACGCCCACTAGATTTTTGTATTAGATTTATAAAAACGCAGCCAATCAGCTGCCATGTGTCTTTAAGACAGCACTGAATGTAATCTTCCATGGAGAAGAAACCTTACAAAAATGGTAATAGAATGGTCTTACTATTACAATCCAATTTATTTTGCTTGCTAATTAACACAATGTTTACTTTTGTTTTAAATAGTACAATCAGTTAATTGTTAAACTTCTTGTTATGGTCATTTCTAATAAAGCATTCTAAATTTGAACAGATTTGTTTCATTGTTCACAGCTTGATCTGTTTTAATAATACAGATTACGAGATTACTTTTTTAATATTGTCAGTTTTTCCTATGGCATGGAGAGTCCACAATTTCATTCCAATTACTAGTGGGAATTAATTTCTTGGCCAACAGGAGGAGGCAAAAAGCACCCCATCAGAGCTGTTAAGTGTCACTTCAACGCCGCCCCCTGCAGACTCGCAGCCAATGGGCCGCCAGCAGGGGGGTGTCAATTAACCCGATCGTACTCGATCGGGTTGATTTCCGGCGGTCTGTCCGCCTGCTCAGAGAAGGCAAACAGGTTATGGAGCAGCGGTCTTTGTGACCACTGCTTCATAACTGCTGTTTCTGGCGAGTCTGCAGGCTCAACAGAAACACGGGGCTTGATAGATAGGCCCCTCTGTCATTTCTTTTTCTACAGGTCCCTGTCAGAGGTGATATATTTGACACACTAAAGAATACGTTCCCTGTCCTGCCCAGGATACACAGGTAAGGGCTTTCCCTTCTAGGTTTGAAAGAGCCAGCACTTTATAAATTAAATCCTCTGTGGTTTTATTCTGGGGACATACTTAATCTCTAAAGTGGAGATTTTATTCAGGCAAGGGACATACTTTAGGGGTACTGCAGGGGATATATATTTTCTTGTATGTGTCACAAGATCATTTTAGAGGCTGGCATGAGAGGGTTAAGAGCTTTCTTTACTCTATAAGGGGGGGGGGTTAAGCTAACATAAGGATGTTCGTTATCTGTGTCTGTTATATAGACGTTTCTAGTGTCTTATTTGTGCACCGTTTTTTCTTTACTGTGGCGCACTTAATTTTCCTTTTTGCTTAAGCGGTCATGTTCGGTGCTGTTCTGTCTTCAACTACTGGTGCTGATTTTCAGATTGGAGTAGTACTTTCGATGACAAGCTGTCAGTGGGTGTATTAGCGAACTGCAGATCAGCTGCTGCTTTGTATAGATGAGTCTTCTACTTGATCCGGTGTTCTATCGAGAACTCCAATACATCGAAAACTCCAATCTGACGTCACTTCCGGTGAGTCCATACATATGATCTGATTGGTCCGTGTCTCAGTGACAGGATTCACAACCAATCAGATGGGCACTGTAATTTCCTATCTTCACTATCTATTTTGCCTCCGTCTTGGGGGGTTCAGTGGGGGCGAAGCCCCCCCTTATAAACCTCATTCCCCAAGGTTTACTTGGGGTGTATGCCAGAGGATCGGTGGTGCGCCCCCCAGACAGAGGCAAAAACAGATAGTAAAAATAGAAGTCACCGGAAGTGACGTCAGATTGGAGTTTGAGGAATTGGAGTTCTCGACAGAACACCAGATCTGGGCTGATTAGTCTGCAGACCTCCTTCTAGTGAATCTTCCTGCTGGTTCCACGGAGGGTGAGTCCTCGGCAGCGCTGAGGATTAAAAATGACTGTTACCTTTTAGTTTGCCTATAATTTGTTTAGAGTATCAAATTTTGGGGCTAATTGTTTTGATTAGCTAGACATTATTTTGCTTGTGGGGACCAATTTCATAGTATCATGGTCCTTGAAGCAAACTCTAGTGTGTCTTTTTAAAAATTTTACTTGCTTGGAGTCCGAGTCTTAAGCTGGCTAATACTCCTGTACAATTTTTGCTCCTCATGTTTTTAAAAAATATGATTTTGTCTAAGAATTAAAATTCCCTCTCAGAGACATCGGTCTTTCAGGATAATAGTCCTTGCCATGCCTCAGCTTTCCCTTCAAGCGTCTCAAGCTTTATCAAATTTCACATGCAGTACCCTGCAGTTACTCAAAATTCTCCAGGGAGTGCTTTTTTTACCAGGAGATATTTCTGTGCAAATAACTTCTGCAGTTTTGGCTGTTTTATCAGCACCAGTTGCCGATAAGCGAAAGAAGAAATCGTAAATAATTTCTGTTTCTAAGACTTCTGACTCCGCAAAGACGGTGTTACTCAGTCTTTTATCTGATGACGATGATTCCTCAGTGGCTTCTGAAGCTGGAGGCTTTCTTATGAAAAATTTATATTCCTCAGGGGTTACTATGGCAACCTGTTGCATGTATTGCTACGGTTGCAGGGGAAGCATCTTATTGGTTTGATGTTTTGTCCAACCTGATTCCATTAGAGTCTACTATAGAGGAGATCCAGGATAGGATCAAGGCTCTAAAGATGGCTAATTCTTTTTCTGTGATGCCAGCATGCAAGTTGTCAGATTAAGAGCCAAGATTTCTAGCCTTTCAGAGCTCTGTGATTAAAATCTAGGTCTGCTGAGGTGACATCTAAATCCAAGTTTCTGCCTTTACATTTTAAGGACAAGTTGTCATTTGATCCTGGTCTGGCTGAGATCTTTTCCGAGATTTCTGGAAAAGATCTCAGCCAACAAGAACAAGAAAAATAGAGCTAAGGGTCGTCAAAATTCAAATTTTCGTTCCTTTTGAAACTTCAAGGGACAAAAGTTTTTCCTCTTTCTCTTCCAGGCCAGAGCAATCCAGGTCCTCATGGAGGTCCAGTCAGCCTTGGAATAAGGGGAATCAATACAAGAAGCTTTAAAGGGACAGTAAACACCAGAATTTTTGTTGTTTAAAAAGGTAGATAATCCCTTTGTTACCCATTCCCAAATTTTACATAACCAACACAGTTATAATAATGTACTTTTTTACCTCTGTGATTACCTTGTATCTAAGCCTCTGCAAACTGCCCCCTTATTTCAGTTCTTTTGACAGCCTTACATTTTTAGCCAATCAGTGCTTGCTCCTAGGAGCTTCACGTGCCTGAGCTCAATGTTATCTATATGAAACACATGAACTAACGCCCTCTAGTGGTGAAAAACTGTCAATGCTTTCAGATTAGAGGCGGCCTTCAAGGTTTAAGAAATTAGCATATGAACCTCCTAGATTTAGCTTTCAACTAAGAATACCAAGAGAAAAAAACTAAATTGTTAATAAAAGTAAATTGTAAAGTTGTTGAAAATGACATGCACTATTTAACCCCTTAAGGACCAGCGACGTACCCTGTATGTCGCTGGCCTTTTTTTTGGGACTTGATTGTTTTATAGCACGGTCTTGCCACCAACGTTGAGACTGCTCTATTCCACAAAGGCTGCTGGAGGGAGGGCATTAATAGTGTGTTCTTGTTAGACTTGTGCTATTATGTCCTGAAAAACCCCTTAACGACCAGTGACATACAGGGTACATTGTAGTCATTAAGGGGTTAAATCATGAGTTGTGTGTGGGTTTTTTTTTGTTTTTTTTTTTAACTTTACAGTTCATTTAAGCTGATTCTAAAATCGACATGAAGGGGCCGCCCCTGTTCCAGTCTTTGATCAAGTGGGGGCAGGCTTTTCCATTTTCAGCAGGCTTGGATCTGTGATGTCCCAGATCCTTGGAGGGTAGTGTCTTAGGGATACAGAGGCAGATTTATCCTGTCAAGGTTATCTGCAACCCAGGTATAGAGTAAGGCCTATTTTCTCTGGAAGTGATTGTTCCAGTTCCCATAGAGGAACAGGGTCAAGGATTCTATTCAAATCTTTTTATGGCTCCCAAGAAAGAAGGAACTTTCCGACCCATTCTGGACCTCAAGTGTAACAACAAATTCCTCATGGTTCCGTTCTTTAAAATGGAAACTATTTGTTCCATTCTACCCTTGGTTCAGGAAGGTCCCTTCAGGACAACCATAGATCTGAAGGATGCATCTCTTTTTGTTCCCATTAACTGGGAACATCTTCATTTCCTTCAGATTGCCTTTCTGGACAAACATTTCAAGTTTGTTACTCTCCCCTTTTGGCCTTGCCATGGTTCCTTGAATCTTTACAAAGGTCCTAGGGGCCCTTTTGGCGGTGATCAGATCTCAGGGAATAGCGGTGGCGTCTTATCTGGATGATATCTTTTCAGTTAGCGAAATCTCATAAAGAGATGATGACTATTCTACGTTCCCACAGATGGAAAGTGATCTGGAGACGATTTCCCTGGTGCCTGATACCAGGGTGTGTTTCTTTAGAACGTTTATAGATTCTCTGTCCATGAAGATTTTTCTGACGGAGGTCAGGAAATCCAAACTTCTGGCTTTTTGCCTTTCTCTTCAGTCCTCTTCCCGTCCACCTGTGGTTCAGTGTATGGACTGGTGGTTGCTTCCATGGATATCATTCCATTTGCTCGGTTCCATCTGAGACTCCTACAGTTATGTATGATCAGACAATGGAACAGAGTCCTATCGCAGAAGATAGCTCTGGATCACTCTAACAAGACTAAGTGGTCTTTGGACTTGAATGGAGTCTTCTCTTCCCTTACACATCTTACAGTTGAGAGCAATTTACAATTCCTTAAAAGCCTGGCCTCAACTAGCTTTAGTCCGTTTATCAGATTTCAATCGGACGATAACGCCTCAGTGGCATACATCAATTACCAGGTAGGAACTCGGTGTTCCTTAGCAATGAAGGAGGTGACTCGCATTCTCCAGTGAGCGGAGTCTAACGATTGCCTTTTTTCAGCCTTCCACGTCCCAGGGGTGGACATCAGGGAAGCAGGTTTTTTGTGTTTTTTTCTGAAAGGGCAGATCTTTCAACCAGGGGGGTTCTGGAGTTGGATCTGATGGCCTCACGTCTAAACGCCAAGCTTCCAAAGTACGGTTCCTCACAGGATCTGGTGAAGATGTCATCTCTACCCCCTTGAAGGTTGCCTCCGAGGAGGGACCTTCTACTTTAGGGTCCATTCTCCATCCAATCTGGCTGTTTGGAGATTGAACTCCTAGTCTTGGATAGGTGTGGTTTTTCTGAGGTCATTGATACTCTGCTTCAGGCTCATAAGCCTGTTACGCGTAAAATTTTCCATAAGGTATAGGTGCGAATCGAGGGGTTTTCTCTTCGAGTGAGGGTTCCTCACATTCTCTCTCCTCTTCAGGAGGGCCTGGAGAAGGGTTTGTCAGTCTGTACTCTGAAGGGTCAGATTTCTGCACTGTCTATTCTTTTTCACAAACGTTTGGCAGATATGCCTGATGTTCAGGCATTGGTCAGAATCAGGCCTGTCTTTAAACCTTTGCAGCAGGTTCTGTTTGAGCCTATGCATTCTTTGATATTAGTTTGTTATTGTAGAAAGTTGTTTCTTCTAGTCTGCTCGCAGCGTTTCCGAGCCTTCGGCTCTGCAGTGATTCCCCTTACCTCATTTTCATACGGATAAAGCAGTCCTTCGTACTAAACTGGGATTTCTTTCCAAAGTGGTATTGTATCGCAACATCAATCAAGAAATTGTTGCTCCTTCTCATAAGGAAAATTTATTACACAACTTGAATGTTGGGCGTGCTCTAAAATTTTATTTACAAGCAACTAAAGTTTTTTGACAGTCTACTGCCTTATTCGTTATTTCTCAGGTAAGGGTCAGAAGGCCACTTCATCTGCTCTCTCTCTCTGGTTGAGAAGTGTTATCCGGTTAGCATGAGACAGCTGGACAACAGCCTCCAGAGAGAATTATGGCTCATTCCACTAGAGCTGTCTCTTCTTCCTGGGCTTTCAAAAATGAAACATCTGTGGAGCAAATCTGCAAGGCGGCCACTTGGTCATCTTTGCATTCTTTTTCCAAATTCTACAAATTGATACTTTTGCCTCGGCTGAGTCTTCTTTTGGGAGAAAAGTTCTTCAAACGGTGGTGCCTTCGGTTTAGATACACCTGTCTTATTCTCCCTCGCTTTTATTCTGTGTCCTCTAGCTTGGGTATTGGTTCCCACTAGTAATTGGAATGAAATTGTGGACTCTCCATGCCATAGGAAAGAAAACAAAATTTATGCGTACCTGATAAATTTCTTTCCAGGCATGGAGAGTCCACGACCCGCCCTTATTACATTTAAGGCGGCAAATTTTCTGGTATAAACCTCAGACACCTTTATACCCTTGTGTAATCTTCTTTTTCCTTTGAATGACTGGGGATTATGGGTAAGGGAAGTGACACTTAAAGGGACACTGAACTCAAATTTTTTTCTTTTTCGCGATTCAGATAGAGCATGCAATTTTAAGCAACTTTCTAATGTACTCCTATTTATCAATTTTTCCTTCGTTCACATGCTATCTTTATTTGAAAAGGAAGGTATCTAAGCTTGTTTTTTGGTTCCGAACTCTGGAGAACACTTTTATTGGTCTATGAATTTATCCACCAATCAGCAAGAATAACCCAGGTTATTCACCAAAAGTGGGCCGGCATCTAAACTTACATTCTTGCATTTCAAATAAAGATACCAAGAGAATGAAGAAAATTTGATAATAGGAGTAAATTTAGAAAGTTGCTTAAAATGGCCTGCTCTATCTGAATCACGAAAGGAAAAAAAATTGGGTTCAGTATCCCTTTAACAGCTCTGCTGGGTTGCTCTTTGCCTCCTCCTGCTGGCCAGGAGATGAATTCCCACTAGTAATTGGAATGCATTCGTGGACTCTCCATGCCTGTAAAGAAAGACATTTATCAGGTAAGCATACATTTTGTTTTTATTAAGCATTTGTCACTTTTTACAAAAATGAAAAAACTCAGGTACATGATATTTTGCATTGGTTTTATTTTAAGGAAAAAATCAGTTTCAGATTGAACTCACATTTGAATTACAAAAAAGACATTACAAAAGTTATCAGAGGATGCAACATGAGTTAGAGAGTCAGAGCATCTCGCAGCCTTATGCAACAAAATGTTTAAAACTGGAAAGTTCTCTTTTTTGCAGGTATATGAATTTAGGAATTGTGGATTTTCCATGCAGTTATCCGCTGAGAGAAACAAAACACACTTGTGCAGTTTCTGCATTTAAATGTCCTGTAATTGCAAGCAACAATTTATCAAAATGTCAGTTGTGTTCCCACAATTAGTTCATATCTGGGCTAACAATGCGTAAAAAAAAAAACACCTTCGCATACCTTCGCATATTCAAGGTAGTAAAGCTATTGATGAGAAGAAAAAAAAAATCTAAAAAAAAAGGAGCAAACAGACATCCTGACTTTTGTTAATAGTATCATTAGAGACTACATAGACGTGTGTTGATATGATTAAAACAATTATTAAAACAAATTTGCTTCCATAAAAATGACAGTTTTGTTTTCTTTGTTCACCAGGCTGATTTCATATAAGACACCAAACTTTCTCAGCAGATAATCTGTTTTGACAAATATATACCTACATAGCTATCCTAGAAATTGATCCGATTATAAGGGTGTGCTAGACTGTGGGGATTTCATTTTAAATCCAGTTTCAGGTTCAATGCCACAAAGTATTACGTGAATATGTCAAGATTTTGAAGTCTAAATGGACAACTTGATACGGTTACAGACTTCACCAAATCTACCTCTCACCAGGGCCTCCACAAAATGACGCATTCTTTTTTCCCAGGTGTGGCCAAATCAACAATATTTCAATCTTGCACTATTGGTCATTTGACACGGCTAGTGTAGGGAGTAGTTGTTAAATTATCTAGTTAGCACTCGTTTTATTCTGTATTTATTTTTAACTTATGACCCTAAAATTAAAAGGGGGGAAAAAAAGTAAACTTCATTAAAGGGAATGTCACAGCACTCCTCTATATGTGAGGATTTATTTTACCACTGACTTCATAGAAGAATATCAGTAACAAATGTAGCTTTTATAGCAGAAAGTAGGATATACAGGTGTCTTTTCACAGTAAGAAATTCATGCTGTTGTGGTGTTCTTAATAACTGGGACATGACAAAGAACAGCACCAAGGGGTTAATGAAATATACATCTAAGATAAGACGCCGGAAGGTAATAGGATATGGTTAGTACACTCACTGCTGCAGAATTCACTCGCGGTAACGTCTGAGTAACAAAGAAATAGGGGGGAAAAAAGCTCCCACCTCTCACGCAGTTTCCCATACACGCACAAAGAAAAAAAAAAATCACTAGTGTTAAAAGGATTTAGTCCTTTCTTGAAATCTTGTAGAAAGTGCAATGGGGGATGGCTTTCAGCCCTCACTCAATCAACAATAGGCACCTCTAGTAATAGAACTGCAGCCCTTATGGGCTTATATAGCGGCTACAAAGATTTGCAGGTTTTATGGTTGGTAGTTAAGGGTGTGGCGGAGGGAATATATAGAATTACAACCACTGCCAGGCAGTGAATGCTTCTTCTAGGCCAACCAAACAGGCTTTCATTAAAAAAATAAATAGTGGATAATGCATGCAGTTAAAGGACTTGCAGGAATATGTATTTTAGTCTCCAGGAGGGAGAAACGTTAACAGCTCGCTTATCCGTAATTGTCGTCCCTCCAGAGTTTAGTTCACTGGATAGCGTGCATATATGAGTATTCCCCAGGTTAGACCTGGTAATCCCATCAAGAGCCGACTGTCCCCTTTGTCAGTTTAAACCATCCTCGCTACGCCATGTGCTGTACCGGCTTCAGTTCCTTTCAGCTGCCATGATATTGTTGGATCATATTAGTTAAACCCCGCCCTGCCACATTGTTTGTTCTTGACTCACTGAAGCTTGGTACCGAGTTTACGTTGTCTGGATCTGTAAAGAAAACAATAAAAAAAAAAATAAACCAATCACAGGGAGTGGTCTGATGGTTGCATTAAGATAAATGAAATATATATTTATATATATCTAAGTGGCAAGAGTCCATGAGCTAGTGATGTATGGGATATACATTCCTACCAGAAGGGGGCAAAGTATCCCAAACCTCAAAATGCCTATAAATACACCTCCCACCACACACATACCTCAGTTTTACAAACTTTGCCTCCTATGGAGGTGGTGAAGTAAGTTGTGCTTGATTTCTTCTGTGATAAGCGCTTCTAAGCATTCTGAAGCCCAATTCCTCTCAGAGTACAGTGTTTGTCAGAGGGATGAGAAGGGAATATTTCCTATTGATTTTATGGTTTCACTCATGAGAAATCTATTCAAAGGCTCTCTGTAATCGGTCGAAGGGGTTCAATCCCCTTGCCTCCCTTTTCAGATCGACGTTACTCTCCTATACCATTACCGCTGCTGATATTTTTCAATACTGGTTTGGCTGTCTGCCTTAAAAAAAATGATACGATACATACTTACCAGAACTCTGATATGTTTGGCGCTTTATATTATATTGTAAAGTTTTAAATATGTGTTTGCTTATATTTGCAATGAGTCAGGTCTATGTATGTTTCTCTTTTCTGCAGACTATCAGTTTCAGTATGGAATTTATGTTTGGGAAGATTTAAATTTTTTCTTACCTGGGGTTCCAGTTCTTTCGATTTGACTTTGTTTTCCAAAAAATTTTGCGGGCCAACTAGGCTCGCAAGGACACAAAATGCTGTTTTTTATGGTGTCATTTTTTGCACAATTTTTTTGGCGTGGAATTGCGTCTAGGGTGACACAAGTCTCATTTCCTGTGTCTTTGTTGACGTGAGTTATTTTGGTGTGAAGTTGCGCTTGTTATGACGCGAGTTGTGTCATTTCCTGCTGTTAGCTTTGGCGCCAAAACATTTTTCACTTCCTTTTGTGTCATGCGTCATACTTGGCGCCAAATTTTTTAATTTTTTTTTTTATATATTACCCCTCTTCCTTTAATGCTTCTGGTTCTTTTCATATTTTTAAGAGCTATGATGCTTATTCTTTTGCATCTTACTTTAGCATAAGCATTTTTTCCCCATTCATGAAACTGCTATATGACGAAATTGGATATTTCGTTTAAATGTTTTTTTCTTTTTACATTTTGCAAGATGTCTCAGTCTGATCCTGCCTCTGATGTTCTACCAAAGCTAAGTGTGTGTGTTAAAAATTAACAGATGTTATTTCTTCAGCAAAATTATGTGGCATCTGTCATGACAAGCTTTTGCATGCTGATAATTTTTCTATTAGTACTAATACATCGTCTGTTGTTCCTTCAACGTCTAATGTACCCAATATTCCTGCAGATGTAAAGAATTATATTGCTGCAGCTATAGATAAGGTTATGTCTGCTATTCCACAGTCAAATAAACGTAAAAGGTCTTTTAAAACTTCTCATAATTCTGATTAACTTTGTATTGACAGACAGCATACTGAAATATCCTCAGCTGATGTGGATTCCTCTGGTTCAGAGGATCCTGAATCAGATTCTGAAATTGACAAATCTTCCTATCTGTTTAAGATTGATTATATATATTCGTTCTTTGTTGAAGGAAGTTCTGGTTACTTTGGGCATTGAAGAGTCTATTCCTCTTGATAAAGCCAGTAAACTTTTAAATTCTGTTTTTAAACCTCCTAAGGTTGCACCTGAGGTTTTCCTATTCCAGATGCTGTTTCTGATATGATAACTAAGGAATGGTCTAAGTCTGGTTCTTCTTTTAATCCTTCTTCTAGGTTTAAGAAAGTTGTATCCTTTACCTGTGGCTAATTTAGAGTTTTGGGGGAAAGTCCCTAAGGTTAATGGGGCTATTTAAACTCTTGCCAAATATACTACTATCCCTATGGAAGATAGTACTTCTTTTAAGGATCCTTTAGATAGAAAGATTAAATCTTATCTAAGAAAAGCTTATTTACATTCTGGTTATATTCTTAGACCTGCCATTTCTATGGCTGATGTGGCTGCTGCTTCAACTTTTTGGTTGGACAGTTTAGCTCATCAGGTAGAAGATACTGATTTGTCTAGCATTATTCTTCTGCTTCAACATGCTAATCATTTCATTTGTGATGCTATACAGGTGGCCCTCTGTTTATAACGGTTCAGAATAACAACCTTTTTTTCCAGTCATGTGACTGCTATTGAAAAGCAATGCATTGATTAAAATAGCCAGTAGGTGGAGCTGTCGGCTTGTGTTGCAGCAAAGCCAAGCAAGCTGAAATTAATCAGTTTAACCAGACCTGAGCTATCGAGCAGATTTCAAAGAAACAAGATCTACCTGTCTTTAAATCAGTCCAGATTGGAATGCATAGAAAGAACTGTTTGCAGAAAAATGCAAGTGACGTCTGTATTGTGTGATTATTTTATTAGGTTTATAATGCTGTTTAGCAAATGTTTTTGTTCAATTATATATTCTGTGTTGTGTGATTATTTTATTAGGTTTATAATGCTGTTTAGCAAATGTTTTTGTTCAATTATATATTCTGTGTTGTGTGATTATTTTATTAGGTTTATAATGCTGTTTAGCATTTAAAGTCTTCATTTCAAAGCTTTAAAAATAATGTATTAGGTGTTACTTATGACAATTTTGAGAGGGGCATGGAACCTAACTCCCTCACTTCCCATTGACTTACATTATAAACTGGGTTTCAATTTACAACGGTTTCGATTTACAACCATTCCTTCTGGAACCTAACCCCGGCATAAACTGAGGGCTACCTGTATTTGACATTATTAGGATTGATGTTAAATCTGTGTCTTTAGCTATTTTAGCCAGAAGAGCTTTATGGCTTAAATCTTGGAATGCTGACATTATGGCTAAATCTAGATTAATATCTTTATTATTCCAGGGTAAGAATTTATGTGGTTCTCAATTGGATTCTATTATTTCCACTATCACTGGAGGGAAAGGAGTTTTTTTTACCCCAAGAGAAAAAGTCTAAGGGTAAATTTAAGGCTCCTAATAGTTTTCTTTCCTTTTGTCAGAATAAGGAACAAAAAAAGTATACTCCTTCCCCTAAGGCCTCTGGTTCCAATTGGAGACCATCTTCAGTTCAGCTGCTGGGGGGCAGATTGAAATTATTTCAGGAAATTTGGTCAGGTTCTGTTCAGAATCAGTGGATTCAGAATATTGTGTCTCAAGGGTATCAAATAGGTTTCAGAATGAGACCTCCTGTGGGAAGATTCCTCATGTTCCAACAAATCCTGTGAAGACTCAGGCTTTTCTGAAATGTGTTTTAGGCCTAGAGCTTTCAGGGGTGATTATTCCAGTTTCTCTACAGGAACAGGGTTTCGGGTTCTATTCAAATCTATTCATTGTCCCAAAGAAAGAAAATTCGTTCAGACCAGTTCTGGATCTGAAACTTTTAAATCATTTTGCAAGAGTCCCAACTTTCAAGATGGTGACTATAAGGACTACTCTGCCTTTTGTTCAGCGAGGTCATTTTATGTCCACAATAGACTTACAGAATGCTTATCTTAATATTCCAATTCATCCAGACCACTATCGGTTTCTGAGATTCTCTCTTCTAGACAAGCATTACCAGTTTGTCGCTCTTCCATTTGGCCTAGTGACAGCCCTAAGAATCTTTTCGAAGGTTCTCGGTGCCCTACTATCTGTAATCAGAGAGCAGGGTATTGTGGTGTTTCCTTATTTGGACAATATATTGGTACTAGCTCAGTCTTTTCATTTAGCAGAATCTCACACAAAACAACTAGTGTGGTTTCTTCAAAGGCATGGTTGGAGGATCAATTTACAAAAGAGAGTTTCTTGATTCCTCAAACAAGGGTCACCTTTTTAGGTTTCCAGATAGATTCAGTGTCCATAACTGTCTTCAACAGACAAGAGGCAAATGAAATTGGTTTTATCTTGTCTAAACCTTCAGTCTCGATTGTTCCCTTCAGTGGCTATGTGCATGAAAGTTTTAGGTCTTATGACTGCAGCATCGGATGCGATCCCCTTTGCTCTTTTTCATATGAGACCTCTGCAGCTTTGCATGTTGAATCAATGGTGCAGGGATTATACCAGGATATCACAACTGTTGCACACATATCATCACAACTGATATACTCAAATCCCAACATTCAACTCTCTCTGTCTTGGTGGTAGAACCATCACTGTATTGTTCGAGGGGTCTTTTTTTTTTTTTTTTTTTTATTCGTCCTTCCTGTACTGTGATCTCAACGGACGCAAGTCTTAAAGGTTGGGGAGCTGTCTGGGGGTCTCTGACAGCACAAGGGGTTTGGAAACCTCAAGAGGCGAGGTTACCAATCAGTATTTTAGAACTCTGTGCTATCTTCAGAGCTCTTCAGGCTTGGCCTCTATGAAAGAGAGAACTTTTCATTTGTTTTCAGACAGACAATATCACAACAGTGGCATATGTCAATTTTTAGGGAGGGACTCACAGCTCTTTAGCAATGAAAGAAGTATCTCGGATACTTTCTTGGGCGGAGTCCAACTCTTGTCTAATTTCAGCGATTCATATTCCAGGTGTAGACAATTGGGAAGCGGATTATCTCAGACATCAGACTTTGCATCCGGGGGAGTGCTCTATCCATCCAGATGTGTTTCATCAGATTGTACAGATGTGGGGTATTCCAGAAATAGATCTGATGGCCTCTCGTTTGAACAAGAAACTTCCCAGATATCTTTCCAGATCCAAGGATCCTCAGGCAGAGATGGTGGATGCTTTAGCAGTTCCTTGGTTTTACCAACCTGCTTACATTTTTCCACCTTTAGTTCTTCTTCCAAGGGTGATCTCCAAGATCATAATGGAACAACCTCATATGTTTCTGATAGCACCAGCATGGCCTCACGGGTTCTGGTATCGGATCTTGTCCGGATGTCCAGTTGCCCGCCTTGGCCACTTCCTTTAAGGCCAGACCTTCTGTCTCAAGGGCCGTTTTTTTCCATCAGGATCTCAAATCTCCAAATTTGAAGGTATGGAAATTGAACGCTTAGTTCTTAATCACTGAGTCAGAGAAACCCCTATGACTAACACTATGTTACAGGCTTGTAAGTTTGTTTTGAGGAAGATTTATTATCGGGTTTGGAAAATCTATATTTCATGGTGCTCCTCTTATAATGTTTCTAGGCATTCTTTTAGAATTCCTCATATTTTACAGTTTCTTCAGGATGGTTTGGATAAGAGTTTGTCTGCAAATACTTTGATGGGACAAATCTCTGCTCTTTCTGTCTTATTTCATAGAAAGATTGCTAAACTTTCTGATATTTAGTTTTGTTCAGGCTTTGGTTCATATCAAACCTGTTATTAAGTATATTTCTCCTCCTTGGAGTCTTAATTTGGTTTTAAGGTTTTTGCAGGCTCCTCCTTTTGAGCCTATGCATTCTTTGGATATTAAACTACTTTCTTGGAAAGTGTTATTTCTTTTGGCTCTCTCTTCTACTAGAAGAGTTTGAGTTGTCGTCTCTCTCTTGTGAGTCTCCTTATCTGATATTCCATCATGATAAAGTGGTTTAACAGACTTAGTTTAACTTTTTGCCTAAGGTTGTGAATTCTAACAACATTGGTAGGGAAATTGTTGTTCCTTCTTTATGTCCTAATCCTAAGAATTCTCTTGAGAGATCTCTACATTCTTTGGACATGGTAAGAGCTTTGAAATACTATGTTGAGGCTACTAAGGATTTTAGAAAGACTTCTAGTCTATTTTGTTTCTCTGGTTCCAAGAAAGGTCAGAAAGCCTCTGCCATTTCTTTGGCATCTTGGTTGAAACTTTTCATTCACAAGGCTTATTTGGAGGAGGGGCAGTCTCTGCCTCAGAGAATTACAGCTCATTCTACTAGATCAGTTGCCACTTCTTGGGCTTTCAAGAATGGAGCTTCAGTTCATCAGATTTGCAAAGCAGCAACTTCGTCTTCTTTGCATGCATTTACTAAATTTTACCATTTTTATGTATTTGCTTCTTCAGAAGTAGTCTTTGGTAGAAAAGTTCTTCAGGTAGTTGTCTCAGTGTGGTTCCTTTGCATATGATTTGAGTTTTTTTAAATTTAAGAAAACTTAATTATTATTTGGATTTAATTTTTTCAGCGGAAATAGCTGTTTTTATTGTATGTCTCCCTCTCTAGTGACTCTTTGGATTTTCCCATCTTGGGTATTATATCCCATATGTCACTAGCTCATGGACTCTTGCCACTTACATGAAAGAAAACAATTTATGTAAGAACTTACCTGATAAATTAATTTATTTCATAGTGGCAAGAGTCCATGAGACCCACCCTTTTTTTGGTGGTTATTTTTTTTTGTGTGTATTAAAAAAAAAGAAGCAGATTTTTTTCCAGTTCCTCTTTTTGTATGCTTTTTTACACCTTACTACTTGGCTATACGTTAAAAAACTGAGGTATGTGTGTAGTGGGAGGTGTATTTATAGGCATTTTGAGGTTTGGGAAACTTTGCCCCCTGGTAGGAATGTATATCCCATACATCACTAGCTCATGGACTCTTGCCACTATGAAAGAAATGAATTTATCAAGTAAGTTCTTACATAAGAAAGTAAATCATTTATATATGTCCCTAACTGACCTCAGGGTTACAATATGGCGGAACACAATTTATGGATTTTACATTTATTACTTTAATATTTAAACAACTGATGCATTTGTAAATAACATAATTTATGCTTACCTAATAAATATATTTCCGGATATAGTGAGTCCACAGATCTTAATTACTGATGGGATATCACTCCTGTCCAGCAGGAGGCGGCAAAGAGCACCACAGCAAAGCTGTTAAATACCACCCCTTACCCATAACCCCCAGTCATTCGACCAGAAGGAAGGGAGTGACAAAAAAGGTGCAGAGGTGCCTGAAGTTTACATAAAAAATAAACTGTCTGAAAATAACGGGCGGGCTGTGGACTCACTATATCCGGAAATAAATACATTTATCAGGTAAGCATAAATTATGTTTTCTTTCCTAAGATATAGTGAGTCCACAGACCATCTTAATTACAGTTGGGACCCAATACCCAAGCCATAGGACACAGATGATTAGGGAGGGCGAAGACAGGTAACCTTAAACGGAAGGCACAACTGCTTGAAGAACCTTTCTCCCAAAAGAAGCCTCAGCTGAAGCAAAAGTATCAAACTTTTAAAATTTAGGAAAAGTGTGTAAAGATGACCAAGTGGCAGCCTTGCAAATCTGTTCCACAGAAGCTTCATTTTTGAAGGCCCAAAATGAGGAAACAGCCCTTGTGGAATGAGCCGTGATTTTCTTAGGAGGCTGCTGTCCAGCAGTCTCATATGCCAAACGAATAACTCTCCTCAACCAAAAAGAAAGAGAAGTAGCCATAGCTTTCTGACCCTTGCGTTTTCCAGAATACACAACAAACAAAGAAGACTGATGAAAATCCTTAGTCGCCTGTAAATAATATTTCAACGCACAAACCACATCCAGGTTGTGCAACAAACGCTCCTTCTGATAAGAAGGATTAGGACACAAAGAAGGAACAACAATTTCTTGATTAATATTCATATCCGAAACCACTTTTGGAAGGAAACAGAAGGCAGTACGTAATACCACCTTATCAGAATGAAAAATAAGGTAAGGAGATTCACACTGCAGTGCTGAAAGCTCCGAAACTCTTCTAGTCGAAGAGATAGCAACCAAAAACAAAACCTTCCAGGTTAACATTTTAATATCCAAAGTATGCATAGGCTCAAACGAACCCTGTTGAAGAACTCTAAGAACCAAATTAAGACTCCATGGAGAAGAAGCAAACTTAAATGTAGGCCAGATTCTAACCAGGGCCTGACAAAGAGACGCTTGTGCAACAAAATAGATAAAGCAGAAATTTGATGCTTCAGGGTACTAGCAGCTAAACCGTTCTCCAGACCCTCCTGGAGAAAAGACAAAATCCTAGGAATCCTAACTCTACTGCAAGAGTAGCCTTTCGATTCACACCAATAAAGATATTTATGCCATATCTTATAGTAAACCTTTCTAGTAACAGGCTTGCGAGCCTGAATCATAGTCTGAATGACCGACTCTGAAAACCCATGCTTAGATAAAATCAAGCGTTCAATCTCCAAGCAGTCAGCTTCAGAGAAACGAGATGTGGATGAAGGAAGGGCCCCTGAAGTAGAAGGTCCTACCTTAACGGAAGACTCCAAGATGGAAGAGATGACATCTCCACCTGATCTGCACACTAGATTATGCGAGGCCTTGCTGGAGCAATGAGAATCACTGATGCCCTCTCCTGTCCAATTCGAGCAATGACTCGTGGAAGGAGAGCAAACGGAGGAAACACATACGCTAGGCTGGAATTCCAAGGAACTGCCAGCGCGTCTATTAGCACAGCCCGAGGATCTCTTGATCTTGACCCGTACCTCGGAAGCTTGGCATTCTGACGAGATGCCATGAGATCCAGCTCCGGCTGCCCCAACTTGCGAACCAAGTTCCCACTCCCCTGGATGAAACGTCTGCCTGCTCAGAAAATCCGCCTCCCAGTTGTTCACTCCTGGAATGTGGATTGCAGACAGACAGCAATTGTGGGACTCTGCCCACTGAATAATCCTGGCTACCTCTGTTATGGCTAAGGAACTCCGAGTTCCTCCCTGATGATTAATGTAAGCGACTGACGTTATATTGTCCAACTGAACCCTGATAAACTGGGTTGAAGCTAACTGAGGCCAGGCCAGAAGAGCATTGAAGATTGCCCTCAGCTCTAAGATGTTTTATGGGAAGAAACAACTCCTCCCGAGTCCATAGACCCTGAGACTTCAACAAGTCCCAGACAGCTCCCCATCCCAGCAGGCTGGCATCCGTGGTCACAATCACCCAGGAAGGCCTGCAAAAGCAGGTTCCCTGAGTGAGATGTTACTGAGACAACCCCCACAGAAGAGAATCTCTTGTCACCTGACCCAGAACAATTCGCTGAGACAGATCCGCATAATCCCCGTTCCATTGTCTGAGAATGCATAACTGCAGAGACCTGAGATGGAACCGAGCAAACGGAATGATGTCCATAGCTGACACCATCAGACAGATTACTTCCATACACTGAGCCACTGACGGCCGAGGAGAGGACTGAAGGGCAAGACAAGAATTGAAGATCTTTGTTTTTCTGGCTTCTGTCAGAAAAATCTTCATCTCTAGTGAATCGATAATGGTTCCCAAGAATACCACCCTTGAAGATGGAACCAAGAAACTTTTTCCTAAATTCACCTTCCAACCGTGCGAGCGCTGAAAACAACAACTCTGTGTGGGAGTTTGCTTGTTGAAAAGATGACGCCTGGACCAGAATATCGTCCAGATACGGAGCTACTGCAACACCCTGCAATCGGAGAACTGCTAACAACGCTCCCAGAACCTTTGAGAAAATTCTGGGAGCCGTTGCCAGACCAAAAGGAAGAGCCACAAATAGTTTTCTAGGAACGCAAACCTCAGAAACTTGTGATAATCCTTGTGGATGGGAATATGTAGATACGTATCCTTTAAATCCACCGTAGTCATTAACTGACCTTCCTGAACCAAAGGAAGGATGGAGCGAATAGTGTCCATCTTGAAAGACGGAACTCTGATGAATTTGTTTACACTCTTGAGATCTAGAATTGGTCAGAAAGTTCCCTCTTTTTTGGGAACCACGAACAGATTGGAATAAAAACCCAGACCTTGTTCCTGAATTGGAACAGGAACTATTACTCCTATGTCGGACAGATTCTGAACACATTTTAAAAATGCCTCTGTCACGAATATCTCAGGATGTAGCTGCTAAGGGGTTAATTCTGTTTAGTTTGTGAAGTAAGAACAGTTGTTTGTTTTTTTAAAAATAGCTGTGTACTGGGTTTGTTTGTGTTTTCTTTGATGTGCCAGAACCCCTCATAAATAGTTTCTAAAACCCTTCCTCCAAATGTTATTGTGTATTTTCCTCTCTTTTTATTTTAAATAACTGTTTGCTGTGTGTAATTTTATTTGTAACAACCTTTTATTAATAATGCATTGTGCATAATATTTTTGGCATAATAAATAATTCCTTTATTAAGTTTGGCCTTTGTCTAATAATTGAACCACGTTACTGAAGAGACTGGAATATTAGAACTGTATAATTTAGGTTATTTTCTGCTAATGTGTAAGTCTGGGTTTTTCCTAAGAATTTTTCCTTTAATAAATTTTAAGTGGTGGCAGTTTTGGAGCTATATGGTTGTTAGTTTAGTGTGGGTGGCATTAAAGGAGAGTATTGGGCATTTCTTTTAAGTCTAGTACAGACTAGGGAGTGTTAACCCTTGCACCCACGGAACTAAATCGCAAGCTGGCCTGGTGTGTCTAGATTGTGACCTATTTGGCATGGAAAGGGTTATCAGACCCCTTCTACTCTCACTAAGTGACTGGCGCAGGGTTGGATAACCTTGGTTCATCACAAATTGGTGGCAGCGGTGGGATCATTTTTGTGATTAGATTTTAGTGCTTGTGGATTTGCTAGTGTGAAAATCCCAGTACTAAAAAGAAATTGTAACTCACAATTTCCAAAGTGCATTATATAGTCACACATTGCAAACAATCCCCTTCCCTATTCTCTGTTTTTCTTTTCTATTTTTATTATGGAGAGGTATGAGGAGCAGACTAAAAAAGTGTTGGCACTGTTATGCCAGGAGCGAGATATTCCAACCCGTGGAAAGAACAAAGATGAACTAATACAAGCTCTTTTTAAATATAAGCCAAACCACACCAGTTGAAGTCTCAGGAGAGATGTCTGCAGCTGTGGGCAGTGATTCATCAGGATCTGGAGATCCATTGGACTGTTACTTCCAAACTGTTCTGAAACATATGGGCTCAGTGGATGCAAGTTTGCGCATGGAACTTATTACAAAAAGAGAGACAGGGGGCTGCGGAAGCAGCTGAGAGACAGGCAGCTAGGGAAGCTGAGAGAGAGTCTCTGGCAGCTGAGAGACAGGCTGCTGAACGACAGGTTGAGAGAGAGTATCAGCTACAGCTTGTACGGTTGGAGAGAGGGATGGTCTCACCTGTTAGTGAACCTAGAGACCCACCTGTTCCCAGAGTGCGTGCAGAGAATTTTCCCACTCTGGAGAAAGATGGCAATGTGGATGTATTCCTGCGTAGCTTTGAGAAAGTTTGCAGACAGTTCCAGCTGCCAAGGGAGCTGTGGGCCAAGTACCTTACCCCTGGTCTTAAAGGTCCTGCACTGGAGGCTTTTCCTGAACTACCCCCAGAGTTTGATCAGGACTATGATTCCATCAAAGCTGCACTGCAGAGGATATAATCCTGAGATGTACAGGAAGAAATTCCGTTCTCTGCAGAAAGGTACGTCTGAGAGCTATACTGCAGCTGTTGGGAACTTGATGACAGCTTTTAAACAGTGGGTCAGAGGGCTAAAGGTTGCCACTGTGGAGGAGCTGGAAGAGCTGATTGTGAAGGAGCAATTTATGCAGCTGTGCCCAGCAGAAGTTCAAGAATGGGTTTTGGACCGTAAACCCATAACAGCATTGGAAGCTGGTGAGCTGGCTGATTTTTACACAGCCAACAGGTCACCAGGGAATGGGAAAAAATCCTTTTCTAAGGGGGGGGGGTCTACCTGGAGAGGAGCTGATGCATGACCCCCCTTCACAAAACCTGCTGTGCCTTTGTTTCATGTGTCTGTTCCCTCTGAGAAAGGAGGGGCGAGTGCTGCATCTGGGTAAGGGGATACCCGCAGATGTTTTGCTTGCAACAAAGTGGGCCACATCAGCTCCACTTGCCCAGAGAGGATTAACTTGGAGCAATCAGCTGGAGGGGGTAATCCCTCAGAAGTACCAGCATCTGTTTTGTTTGTTACCCGTCCAGAGGAAAACAACCATGAGAACTTGCAACCTGTGACTGTTGGAGATAAGGTAACATTGGGGCTTTGGGACACGGGTGCAGAAGTGACTATTGTGCGTCCAGAGCTAGTGAACTCTAAGGACATTATCCCTGGAAAGACTCTAGCAGTTAAAGGGATTGGGGGAATGAAACTTGCAGTGCCTATGGCACGTGTATATCATTTCTCCCTTAGACGCTATGGAAGAATCCTCCCCCTCAGACCTATGGGAAGAAACATTCAGGATAGCCAGGATACCTTGACAACTGAATCCTTATATCTCCTTTTATGCTTTCCCTGAAACGCAGGAAAAGCCACCAGGGCATTAGTTACCGCAGAGGATATCTGGGTAGAAATGTCCTGCAAGGAAACTCCAACTGGAATAGAAACACTGGGCACTGCATGAGGCGACACTGAATGATGGGACACGAGGAGAAAACTGCGGCATATTCTGAACAGGAGACCCCTGAACAGCATCCACCCCAGCTAATGATGGCTCAAGAAAAATCTTTTCCCTACACTGTAAGGTCCTCTCAATACATGAGGCACAAAAAGGCATTGGAGGTTCCACATTAGAATCAAAACACAAGCTGCATGTAACATCTTGCAAAGCTTCTTCCATCTTTACCAAAAACAAATTAAATTGGCTTCAAATTTCTTTTTTTTTTAAAAAACGTTACTGACACTTTAAATTTTAAGCTGCAACTTTTTTACTGCAAAAAAAAATACAATTGCTTTTTAAAGCTAAAAAAACACCTTCAGGCAGCCTCCTTACCTCAACAGACCCTACTGAAGTGCCTACCTGACCCCTGAAGCCGGAAAATATCTCTTAGCCTTTGAAAGCAATGAAAACTGCCAAACAGACTAAGCCCCGTCCCTTCGTGGGCATGGCTAAAGACCGGCTTCCATTACAGGGGGGGGGGGGGGAACACACACAGAGCCTCTCCCGAGTGTCATACAGTGCCCAAATATAAATCCACACTGGTTTAACAGTCCCTGTACCCATCAAAGTGCCAAACTCTCTTAATAAAGAAAATAAAAACCGGCATTTACCTGAGTCAAATCTGCAGGGCAGCTCACAGATATGGAAAGGCTTCCTCCCTCCATAGACCTGGTGGAACAAGTGAAGGACTGACTAAAGTTAATCAGGCATTTAGGGTAGGGCAGCACCAAACATGAAAAGGCACGGTGAAATGAAAATTCCCACCAGTTTTAAAGTGCTCAAAAGCCACCACAGCTTTACTGAATAGACTGATGTGGAACACAGCTAGACCCCAGTAAAAAAACAGAACAAACAGCTCTGCTTTAAAAATAATAAACTTTTGATTGAAGAATCTACAGCCACTCTAAAAACATTACCACCTCCTCGCATAGGCAAAGAGAATGATTGGGGGTTATGGGTAAGGGGGTTGTATTTACCAGCTTTGCTGTGGTGCTCTTTGCCGCCTCCTGCTGGACAGGAGTGATATCCCAACAGTAATTAAGATTATCTGTGGACTCACTATATCTTAGGAAAGAAAAACATATTATTCTCAGGCTAATCTGTGCTTTGAATACATCACTTTGTATAAATATATTTTTGAGGTAACATTCCTGTGTAGTCATAAAATGCTTTACTTATCTGTAAGAATCTTTTTATTGCACTAAAATGACTTTTTAAAATAGGTTTTCATTCAAACACACGGTCTTCCCTCGCTTAAATATTTTCTTAATAATCTAATCTTAATTATTCATATACTATGGCTCATATCGTTATTTCTATTCCCAGGGGCTGATAATAAGTGCAGACAGCTACATGTGGCTATTGAAACCCATGATTGAAAGTATTAAGCATGTTATTTATTTAAATACATAAAGTTTACAGTCAATAACAGAACCTCCAGGGTTAATACTAAGTTGTCTGGTTTAGACCTTCACTGTTGTTTAGCTGTTAATAAATATAGGATATAAAGTATAAATGGGTTATGCCAGCAATAGACCATGACTTACCTAGCCTGTGCCCGGGTGACTGTGTATTCAAACCACAAGATATTGGGTATTAGGCTGGCATCACGGATGAGAAAGAATTCAGAAATCGGCCTGTACACAATCAGAGAACAAGACAAACACATTGTTACAGATTAGGAAAGTGTAGCCAGAAGAAAGTTTGTTTTTGGGTGGAATCTGTAAGGACGTGTTTTCTTGTGCATAAATAGACCAAACTGAGCACAGCTCTACACCCCAACATCTTTATTAAATCATCATAAAAATGCATTGTAAGAAATAGTAGTAGAGTGCATGAACAAGAGCTCACATTGTATATGTATATTAGTCTGTAATTGGCTGAT
The DNA here is from genome assembly GCF_027579735.1 of Bombina bombina. Classification (NCBI taxonomy): domain Eukaryota; kingdom Metazoa; phylum Chordata; class Amphibia; order Anura; family Bombinatoridae; genus Bombina; species Bombina bombina. Next base: position 124,392,786 of record NC_069510.1, read on the forward strand.
AGCAATCACATGACAGGGGGCAGGGGAATGGAGCAAATGTTGAAATTTTTCAGAAAATCTACTACTCATTTGAAATTGATCTTTTTATTATGTATTTATTATGTATTTGTTAATGATGTCGTTCTACTGTAAGCATTGGTAGGGACCGGTCACTCACCAGGCTGCGATCCTAGGAAAGATCGGCGTTAGGATCTCCTGCGTAATGGCAAACCATATAATTGCCAGTATACTGCCGGCCACCCCTCCGTACACTACCTGCTTCCAGCTGTGGTACATCAGGTACACCCTAGGGAAGTAACCACAAACATATAAATACCAATAAAGGGTTAATATTGTTTGCAACAGAACGACAATGTCCTCAACTGCAAGTGCTTGTTATGGCACCAAGAGAGGACACGCGTGACATGACAGATGTGGGACCTCAAAAGTATATAAATCCACATGGGGCTGTGTACTGTGCTGCACTATGTTACAAAATAATTTAACCCTTTAGCAAGATGCCACTGACTGAGGGACAGGCATGCCAGTCTGGGGCACAACTGCATATTTACTAATCCTGTAGATTGTAAGCTCTTTGTATACATTTGCATTGTTTAGCTTGTGTTATGTATCTACACTACAGAATGACAAACTAATGATAAAGTACACAATAGCCAGCTAGCACGCTATCTGATTTCATGTCCCTTTAAAGAAGACAGAGGTACCCACTCCAATCCCTTCCACTACCACCAGGTTCCCATCACAGAGAGTGGATATATCATTAAATATCAATAAAAAGGTAAAATACATGGAAAGCAAAACACCCCAGAATCCCGAAAAAGACACTTTATAGACACCCTGACCAGGGAGGACTCGGAGTACCCAATCTCCAAAACTACTGAAATGCAGTTTACTTATCTAGAATAGTGGACTGGTGTTCTTATGAAGAACACCATAATAAGCAATGGGTTGAATTGAAACATGATTTAGGGAACTTCCCCCATCTAAGAGCTTTATGATGGCTAGAAAAAAAAATCAGGATAAATATAAACATAGCACTAATCCCATCATTTCGAAAACTTTCAGGGTCTGGAAACAAATAATTAAAAAAACACAATACCCTCTCCACTTACACCCATTCTGCATAACCAAAATTTCCAACCAGGTATCAACTTCACTCCCACTGGCCCTACGGACATACACCTCCTATTACCAATATACACACTAGCAGTAGACAACAGAATGTTGCCTAAACACCTTATAGAACACTTAGGAGATGGCTTCTTCACCAAATGGTTTTGGTATCATCAACTTAACCCCTTCTTAACCTCCTCCCCCAAGCATAATCTAACTAGAACCCAAACTCTATTTGAAAAGTTATGCAGCTCCTTTTCAATTCATCACATAATCTCACTAACCTATAAACTCTTAAAGGGATAATAAACCCGCAAATTTTCATTTTAGGATTCAGATAGAACATAGAATTTTAAACAACTTTCCAATTAAATTTTATTCATGCTCTCATTATCCACTGCTGAAGGGGTTAGCATTGCACTACTGACAGGAAGCTGAACACATCTAGTCAGCCAATCACAAGAGACAAATGTGTGCAGGCACCAATTAGCAGCAGCTCCCACTAGTGTAGGATATGTGCGTATTATTTTTTAACAAGGGATACTAAGAGAACAAAGCTTATTTGAAAATAGAATTGAATTTAAAAGTGTCTTAAAATGACCTGCTTTATCTGAATCATACAAGCTTAATTGTGACGTTCCTATACCTTTAACCAAACCAAAAGAAGACAACCTACCTACATTTACCAAGTCATGGGATAAAGAATTACCCTTCCTGCTATCAGCAAGTGAATGGAATTTAATTTTTGTCAGTATACATAAATCAGCTTACTCATCAAAATGACTAGAAACTAACACTAAATGACTGTCTAGGTGGTATCTAACCCCACAAAGCTTGAAATGCATATTTCTGAACTCATCCAACTGCTATTGGAGACTCTGCTCTCAGGAAGGAACATTACACCACATATGGTGGTCTTGCCCCAAATTACAACCCTTTTTGAAGGCAGTATCACAATACATACAGGAAACATTAGGAACACCTTTCCCATTAGACCCACTCATATTCCTGTTCCACAAATACCCACAACTTCAATAAAAAACACAAGAAGCTATGTCAAATCATCATAAACAGCACAAATCAACTAATTCCACGTATGTGGGAAAAAATCAACTCCTACTATTCAAATGTGGAAACAAGAAATCCAGGTCAATCTCAAACTAGAGAGATATCATTATCTAATCTCCAACATATTAGAAGTATACCATGACATGTTCATCTGGAAAGCCATAGAGAGCTATTTACACCACATTAGCACCAACACAAAGACTTATTTAAGACAGAAAATCCCTTAGCCACTAATGGTTTACGACATTAACAACGACCTAACCTTCACCACAACAACTTGTTTTTAAACAAGTTAACAAAAGGTCACCAACACCCAGAAACCTACCCACCCTCAAGATGATTACTTTCACCGAGATTACGAGTTTTGCGGTAACAAGGGTGCGTGGCTAACGAGCATTTTTTTTTCACCGCTCACTTAAGACAACGCTGGTATTACAGGTTTTTTTAAACCCGGCGTTAGCCGCAAAAAGGTGAGCATAGAGCAAAATTTAGATCCACATCTCACCTCAATACCAGCATTGCTTACGGTAGCGGTGAGCTGGCAAAACGTGCTTGTGCACGATTTCCCCATAGGAATCAATGGGTCAGAATCGGCTGGGAAAAAAAATAACACCTGCAAAAAAGCAGCGTTCAGCTTCTAACGCAGCCCCATTGATTCCTATGGGGAAACAAAAGTTATGTCTACACCTAACACCCTAATATGAACCCTGAGTCTAAACACCCCTAATCTTACACTTATTAACCCCTAATCTGCCACCCCCGACATCTGCTTTATATTATTAACCCCTAATCTGCCGCTCCGGACACCACCGCCACCTACATTATCCCTATGAACCCTAATCTGCTGCCCCCAACATCGCAGACACCTACTTTTAATTTATTAACCCCTAATCTGCCGTCCCCATCGTCGCCGCTACTATATTAAATGTATTAACCCCTAAACCTAAGTCTAACACCCCCCTAACTGAAATATAATTTAAATAAAACGAAATAAAATGACTACAATTAAATAAATTAATCCTATTTAAAACTAAATACTTACCTGTAAAATAAACCTTAAGCTAGCTACAATATAACTAATAGTTACATTGTAGCTAGATTAGGATTTATTTTTATTTTACAGGAAAGTTTGTATTTATTTTAACTAGGTACAATAGTTAACTATTTAATAACTACCTAGTTAAAATAAAGACAAATATACCTGTAAAATAAATCCTAACCTAAATTACAATTACATCTAACACTACACTATCATTAAATGAATTACCTTAACTAACTACAATTAAATACAATTAAATTAAATAAACTAAAAGTACAAAAAAAAACTAAATTACAGAAAAAAATTAAATAATTACAAGAATTTTAAACTAATTACACAAAAAAAAAACCAAAATAATAAAAATCCCTACCCTACACTAAATTACAAATAGCCCTTAAAAGGGCTTTTTGCAGGGAATTGCCCCAAAGTAATCAGCTCTTTTACCTGTAAAAAAAATAAAAATACAATACCCCCCCAACATTACAACCCACCACCCACACACCCAACCCTACTCTAAAACCCACCCAATCCCCCCTTAACAAAACCTAACACTACCCCCTTGAAGATCACCCTACCGTGAGACGTCTTCACACAGCCGGGCACAAGTGGTCCTCCAGAGGGGCAGAAGTCTTCATTCAGGCGGCATATTCTATCTTCATCCAGCGGGTCCATCTTGAAGCCAGCCGACGTGGAGCATCCATCCAGACCGACGACTACACAACGAATGACGGTTCCTTTAAATGACGTCATCCAAGATGGCGTCCCTTAAATTCTGATTGGCTGATAGGATTCTATCAGCCAATCGGAATTAAGGTAGGAAAAATCCTATTGGTTGATCCAATCAGCCAATAGGATTGAGCTCGCATTCTATTGGCTGATTGGACCCACTCCGCTCCGGATGGATGAAGATAGAAGATGCCGCCTGGATGAAGACTTCTGCCCGTCTGGAGGCCCTCTTCTGCCCGGCTGGGTGAAGAGGTCTCAAGGTAGGTTGATCTTCAAGGGGTTAGTGTTTTTTAAGGGGTGATTGGGTGGGTTTTAGAGTAGGGTTGGGAGTGTGGGTGGTGGGTTTTAATGTTTGGGGGGGGGGTATTGTCGTTTTTTTTACAGGTAAAAAAGAGCTGATTACTTTGGGGCAATGCCCCGCAAAAAGCCCTTTTAAGGGCTATTTGTAATTTAGTGTAGGGTAGGGATATTTATTATTTTATTAGGGGGTTTAGATTAGGTGTACTTAGTTTAAAATTCTTGTAATTATTTTACAGGGAGTGCAGAATAAGTTGTATTTTTGAGGATTAATTTTATTATTGAACAACAACCATGTTCTCAATGAACCCAAAAAACTCATTAATATCAAAGCTGAATAGTTTTGGAAGTAGTTTTTAGTTTGTTTTTAGTTATAGCTGTCATGATTTTGTCCGTTCATCGCCGTGTCACCGCGGCTCCCGGATCTTCTCTGAGTGAATGACGTCACGTTGCTTAGCAACGTGACGCTTCCTCGACACACCCCTCTGATGACGTTGCCGCTCCTGCCTTTAAACCACGGCGGGAGATCTTACTCGGGGCCCGTTTGTTTGTTCCCCTTGGAGTTTGTGAGTACCATACCTAATTCTGTTCTATATTCCTGTGTACCGACTTCTGCCTGCCTGACCAAGCCTTTTGCCTTAACCCTATTACTGATGTTTGGATACCGACTTCTGCCTGCCTGACCTTGCTTTTGCCTTATTCTACTACTGATGTTTGGATGCCGACTACTGCCTGCCTGACCTTGCTTATGCCTTATTGCACTATCTTTTCTTGGGTAACTATAAACCTGCTTAAAGAGACATTTACTTTTACAAGCTGCAAAAGAGAACTTTGCCTTTCTGTTTAAAGGGACATTTACTTTTACAAGCTGCAAGAGAGTACTTTGCCTTTTTGTTACAAGCCTGCTTAAAGGGACATTTTCAAAACTGCAAATAAGAGCATTATCTTTGTATTTTTTCTAACCTGCTTAAAGGGACGTTTTTTCCTTTTTTGCTTCCTTGCATACTGGAACAATTATTATTTTTTGTTATCATTATCATCTGTTTCCTGAGTGGGTCACGTCCTGGTTATTTCTCAGTGTGCTAGCGTGTGTTTTCTATTCACGCTAGCAGTTGGGTTGCATCCCGGACTGATTCCTAAACGGCTGACATTACAATAGCTATTTTAGGGGGATATCTGTGTGTGCAGGTGACTATTACTGTGCATAATTATTAGGCAACTTAACAAAAAACAAATATATACCCATTTCAATTATTTATTTTTACCAGTGAAACCAATATAACATCTCAACATTCACAAATATACATTTCTGACATTCAAAAACAAAACAAAAACAAATCAGTGACCAATATAGCCACCTTTCTTTGCAAGGACACTCAAAAGCCTGCCATCCATGGATTCTGTCAGTGTTTTGATCTGTTCACCATCAACATTGCGTGCAGCAGCAACCACAGCCTCCCAGACACTGTTCAGAGAGGTGTACTGTTTTCCCTCCTTGTAAATCTCACATTTGATGATGGACCACAGGTTCTCAATGGGGTTCAGATCAGGTGAACAAGGAGGCCATGTCATTAGATTTTCTTCTTTTATACCCTTTCTTGCCAGCCACGCTGTGGAGTACTTGGACGCGTGTGATGGAGCATTGTCCTGCATGAAAATCATGTTTTTCTTGAAGGATGCAGACTTCTTCCTGTACCACTGCTTGAAGAAGGTGTCTTCCAGAAACTGGCAGTAGGACTGAGAGTTGAGCTTGACTCCATCCTCAACCCGAAAAGGCCCCACAAGCTCATCTTTGATGATACCAGCCCAAACCAGTACTCCACCTCCACCTTGCTGGTGTCTGAGTCGGACTGGAGCTCTCTGCCCTTTACCAATCCAGCCACGGGCCCATCCATCTGGCCCATCAAGATTCACTCTCATTTCATCAGTCCATAAAACCTTAGAAAAATCAGTCTTGAGATATTTCTTGGCCCAGTCTTGACGTTTCAGCTTGTGTGTCTTGTTCAGTGGTGGTCGTCTTTCAGCCTTTCTTACCTTGGTCATGTCTCTGAGTATTGCACACCTTGTGCTTTTGGGCACTCCAGTGATGTTGCAGCTCTGAAATATGGCCAAACTGGTGGCAAGTGGCATCTTGGCAGCTGCACGCTTGACTTTTCTCAGTTCATGGGCAGTTATTTTGCGCCTTGGTTTTTCCACACGCTTTTTGCAACCCTGTTGACTATTTTGAATGAAACGCTTGATTGTTCGATGATCACGCTTCAGAAGCTTTGCAATTTTAAGAGTGCTGCATCCCTCTGCAAGATATCTCACTATTTTTGACTTTTCTGAGCCTGTCAAGTCCTTCTTTTGACCCATTTTGCCAAAGGAAAGGAAGTTGCCTAATAATTATGCACACCTGATATAGGGTGTTGATGTCATTAGACCACACCCCTTCTCATTACAGAGATGCACATCACCTAATATGCTTAATTGGTAGTAGGCTTTCGAGCCTATACAGCTTGGAGTAAGACAACATGCATAAAGAGGATGATGTGGTCAAAATACTCATTTGCCTAATAATTCTGCACACAGTGTATTTTTTTCTGTAATTTAGTGGGGGGGGTTTCGTACTATAGTTTAATTTAATTGTAATTAATTGTAGGTAATTTAGTTAATTTATTTAATTATAGTGTAGTGTTAGGTGTAATTGTAACTTAGGTTAGGGTTTATTTAACAGGTAAATTTGTACTTATTTTAACTAGGTAGTTATTAAATAGTTAATAACTATTTATTAACTATTGTACTTAGTTAAAATAAATACAAACTTGCCTGTAAAATAAAAATAAATCCTAAGCTAGCTACAATGTAACTATTAGTTATATTGTAGCTATCTTAGGGTTTATTTTATAGGTATTTAGTTTTAAATAGGAATAATTTAGTTAATGATAGTAATTTTATTTAGTTTTATTTAAATTATATTTAAGTTAGGGGGGGTTAGATTTAAGGTTAGACTTAGGTTTAGGGGTTAATAAATTTAATATAGTAGCAGCGACGTTAGGGGCAGCAGATTAGGGGTTAATAAATGTAGGTAGGTGTCGGCGATGTTAGGGGTTAATAAAATTGAACAAGTGTTTGCGAGTTGGGAGTGCGGCGGTTTAGGGGTTAATATATTTATTAAAGTGGCGGCGATGTCCGGTCGGCAGTTTAGGGGTTAATAGGTAGTTTATGGGTGTTAGTGTACTTTTTAGCGCTTTAGTTAAGAGCTTTAAGTTACGGCGTTAGCCCATAAAACTCTTAACTACTGACTTTTAAATGCGGTAGGAGTCTTGACAGGAGAGGCTGTACCGCTCACTTCTTCCAAGACTCTTAATACCGGCGTTATACCATTCCCATTAAAAAGATAGGATACGAAATTGACGTAAAGGGATTTGCGGTATGCTCGAGTCGCGGAAAAAAAGTGAGCGGTACACCTGTACCTGCCAGACTCGTAATACCAGCGGGCGTTAAAAAGCAGCGTTGGGACCTCTCAACGCTTCTTTTTAAGGCTAACACAAGACTCGTAATCTAGCTTGTGTGTTTTATGTTCTTGTTTACTTATCTGTTGTTCTAAGCATTCATTTTGGTCTCCCTGCAAAACTGCCCCTAAATAGGTGCATCCTTAAAGGGACATTATACACTCATTTTTTCTTTGCATAAATGTTTTGTAGATGATCTATTTATAAAGCCCATAAAGTTTTTTTTTTTTTTTAAATGTATAATTTTGCTTATTTTTAAATAACATTGCTCTGATTTTCAGACTCCTAACCAAGCCCCAAAGTTTTATGAGAATACCGTCAGCTACCTTCTCCAGCTTGCTCCTGTTTGTGTAAAGGGTCTTTTCATATGCAAATGAAGGGGGAGGGGGAGTGTCTTATTTCCCACTTGCAGTGGGCTTTCCAACTGCCTTTTCAACAGAGCTAAACTGAGAGCTTCTAAGTAAGTTTTTAAACCGTTTTATACTGGATTTTATATCAGTATCTGTGCATCTTATTCTTTATAGTAGTGTCTATTACATGCAATTATATGAAAATGAGTGTATACTATCCCTTTAAGAGACAAACTATACAGGCACTTAAAGGGACACTGAACCCATTTTTTTTTTCTTTCATGATTCAGATAGAGCATGAAATTTTAAGCAACTTTCTCTTTTACTCCTATTATAAATTTTTCTTCGTTCTCTTGCTATCTTTATTTTAAAAGCAGGAATGTAAATCTTAGCAGCCAGCCCATTTTAGGTTCAGCACCATGGATAGCGCTTGCTTATTTGATGTTTTCATTTACCCTCCAATAAGCAAGCATAGCCCAGATAACCAAAAATGGGCCGGCTCCTATGCATCATATTCCTGCTTTTTAAATAAAGATAGCAAGAGAACGAAGAAAATTTGATAATAGGAATAAATTAGAAAGTTGCTTAAAATTGCTGCTCTATCTGAATCATGAAAGAAAAAATTTGGGTTTAGTGCTACTTGGACTTCCAGCACACCGACCATATTGGTCTAACCTTTCTACCATATCAGTCAAGGATATGAGGGACAATTCAGAAAGCATTCCCTGGACTCTTAGCCTGTATTTACCAAAATGTCACCAATACATAATTTGTTTGTTTATATAAAAATTATTTATATATATATATATATATATATATATATATATATAAAAAAAGGCAATACATTCATGGTATACAATCACTGCCCAGTGATATTGTCAGATGAGGCATATAAGGGTTACAGATATATGCATACCTACTATATGACACTAGGAAGGCTGCCGTCAGCAGACAGAGGGACAGCACGTGTCGCCACAGCAGATCCAGAAAACGAGCATTGTTTGTCTGGTGCATCCTAAAAAGAAAAACACATTAAACCAGGTGGAGATTGAAGAAGTAGTTCAGATATGTGAATCTAATGCCAGTTCTGAACTCAGTTACTGCCTAGTACAGCGGCGCACGCCCTCCCTTACTGCCTAGTACAGCGGCGCACGCCCTCCCTTACTGCCTAGTACAGCGGCGCACGCCCTCCCTTACTGCCTAGTACAGCGGCGCACGCCCTCCCTTACTGCCTAGTACAGCGGCGCACGCCCTCCCTTACTGCCTAGTACAGCGGCGCACGCCCTCCCTTACTGCCTAGTACAGCGGCGCACGCCCTCCCTTACTGCCTAGTACAGCGGCGCACGCCCTCCCTTACTGCCTAGTACAGCGGCGCACGCCCTCCCTTACTGCCTAGTACAGCGGCGCACGCCCTCCCTTACTGCCTAGTACAGCGGCGCACGCCCTCCCTTACTGCCTAGTACAGCGGCGCACGCCCTCCCTTACTGCCTAGTACAGCGGCGCACGCCCTCCCTTACTGCCTAGTACAGCGGCGCACGCCCTCCCTTACTGCCTAGTACAGCGGCGCACGCCCTCCCTTACTGCCTAGTACAGCGGCGCACGCCCTCCCTTACTGCCTAGTACAGCGGCGCACGCCCTCCCTTACTGCCTAGTACAGCGGCGCACGCCCTCCCTTACTGCCTAGTACAGCGGCGCACGCCCTCCCTTACTGCCTAGTACAGCTACACCAGCCCTCCCTTACTGCCTAGTACAGCTACAACAGCCCTCCCTTACAGCCTAGTACAGCTACGCACGCCCTCCCTTACAGCCTATTACAGCTGCAGCCGCATTCCCTTACGGCCCAGTACAGCGACTGTTCATGCGATCGCATGATTTTAATGATGGGATTGGTTCAGGCACGCCCCCCAACCCGCGATCCCATACAGGAAGCGGCTATGGTTTCATGACAGCTGAATGGTTAGGACGTTCCATGCCGTGCTAATGGTGCTAAAGCCCAGCGCAGTTATAACAGCACATAACGTCCTAATGCCAGGGCAGTGAAAAAGAGCTGAATGCCATTTTAAGGGCAATGCACATACAAATGCCCCTTTACAGGCAATGGGTAGTTTAGGTTTATTAGTGTTATTTATTTATTTTTATCACGGGGGGTTTTACTGTTAGGGGGGAATTGGTTTATTTTTAATGTAAAAGAGCGGATTTTTTTTTTTTTTTTTTTTAAGGGCTATTGGTAGATTAGTATTAGACTAGGGGGTGTTTTTATTTTAGGGGGGCTTTTTTATTCTCAAAGGGATTAGGTTCAATGTTTTTATTTTGAATAGTGTTTATTATTTTTGTAATGTTATCCTTTTTTTAATTTTCTGTAATTTTAGATTAATGTAATTATTTTTTTATATTGTAATGTAGTATTCTTTTAATGCAGTTAAGGGGTTAATTTAGAGGGTGTTAGGTGGCTTAGTCATTAAATTAGTTTTTTGCGTTGTGGGGGTTGGCGGTTTAGGAGTCAAGAGGTAAATTAGGTTTAATGCGTTGTGGGGGGTTGACGGATTAGGTAGTTTGCTATGTTGTGGTTGGCGGATTTAGGGGTTAATAATTTTATTGGGTATTTTTTTTTTCTTAATACTTTGTGCGGGCGGTTAGGTTTTATTTGTTCTTAATAGTTCGTAAGGGCGGTTCTTTTTTTTTTAAAATACTTATTGCGGGCGATTAAATTTTTTTCTCTCACTTATTGTGAACGGTTATTTATTTTTATTTTTTTAATACTTATTGCGGGCGGTTATGGGTTTTTTTTTGTAATGTTCCGTTTGCCTTCGCTGCATCCCGGTGGAACTGCCGATGGACGCGTTACAAACGCAATTATAGTATAGTAAAAACAAACCTCCCAAAAAAATTGAAAAAAAACCTATAACACAAAAGACCCAAATAGTTTAGGTATTTTTTTTAATTGGGGGGGGTTGTTTTTTTAGATTAGGGTTCTTTGGGCAATTTCAAATGAGCTGAATGGCCTTTTAAGGGCAGTAACAAATAGCTGAATGTCTATACCTATACAAATGCCCCGTTAGGGGCAATGGGTAGTTTAGGTTTATTAGTGTTAGTTTTTTTTTATCGTGGGGGGTTTGGTGCGTGGGGGTTTTTACTGTTAGGGAGGACTTTATTTTTAATGTAAAAGAGCCGATTACTTTAGGGCAATGCCCTACAAAAATCCCTTTTAAGGGCTATTGGTAGTTTAGTATTAGATAAGGGGGTGTTTTTATTTTGGAGGGGATTTTTTTTATTTTTATAGGGGTATTCGTTTAGGTTTAATTTTATTATTTTGGACAGCTTTGTTTATTTTTTTCTGTAGTTTTACTTTTTTAGTTTTTGTAGCTTGGGAGTTGCATTTTAATACATAGACTGCCCTCTGGTCAGACTTAACTAGAATTAACATAACAGTGTTGGGGTTAAATAAAGAGATTATCTATCTTTTTAAACAATAACATTTTTGGTGTTTACTGTCCTTTTATCTTACTATTCTGTGTCTCGCCTCAGATCCTTCCCTATCACGGTTATGACTGTGTAAAAGTAACATACATTAGATGGGAACTCATGGGCACGGTCCTCTGAACCTCTGTTTTGTGTGTGTACTTGTGCTTATCGTGCTCTGTAATCGTGTACCTAGCGTTGGTGTTTTATAAATATATTGCGCACACATATCTAGCATAAATACAATGTCACATCTCTGAGTAGTGCATCTGCACATCCAATTCATTCCTTTTCCCCATAGTCATCTACAGCTAACAGTGTCTCTACTGAAGCAGAAGAGTCTGGGTAATGATATGTAAATGATATTCATGCTGCCTCAGCTTTTTGCTTTTAAATAAACCAATTTAACCCCTTAGGTGCACACAATGACCAGTTCTTGTCAGAATAGAAGTGATGTGAATCCATGTCCCTTTAACACAAGCATTACATGTATATTCACCTTAAATAGAGGAAGAGGAATGAATAAACAGAGAAAAACCACATAAACTGGGAATGACTGGACGGCAAGCCATATTCTGTTGTGACTGTCGTGTGGGTTCCTGCAAAAGAAGCAATAAAGTTATTGTATTGATAGTAAAGGGATATTTAAAGGGACATGAAACCACATTTTTTTCTTTCATGATTCAGATGGAGCATATTATTTTAAACAACTTTCAAATTTACTGCAATTACCCAATTTGCTTCATTCCCTTAGTATCTTTTGTTGTAGAAGTAATGCACTACTGAGACCCAGCGACAAGAGGCATATATGTGTGCAGCCACCAATCAGAAGCTTCTATGCCTACCCAGGTATACTATTCAACAAAGCATACAACGAAAATGAAACAATTAGATCATTCATTGGAAAGTTATTTCAAATTGCATGTTCTATCTGAAGCATGAAATAAATAAAATTGGGTTTCATATCCCTTTAAAGGGACAGTCAAGACCAAAAAAACCTGTCATGATTTAAATAGGGCATGCAATTTTAAACAACTTCCCAATTTACTTTTATCACCAATTTTGCTTTGTTCTCTTGGTATTCTTAGTTGAAAGCTAAACCTAGGAGGTTCATATGCTAATTTCTTAGACCTTGAAGACTGCCTCTAATCTGAATACATTTTGACCACTAGAGGGCATTAGTTCACATGTTTCATATAGATAACATTGAGCTCATGCACGTAAAGTGACCTAGGAGTGAGCACTGATTGCCTAAACTGAATGTCTGTCAAAAGAACTGAAATAAGGGGGCAGTCAGCAGAGGCTTAGATACAAGATAATTACAGAGGTGAAACGTGTATTAATATAACTGTGTTGGTTATGCAAAACTGGGGAATGGGTAATAAAGGGATTATCTTTCTTTTTAAACAACAAAAATGACTGGTGTTTTACAAATGCTAGGATTGACTTTTGAAACAAATAAAGGGCACTTTCATTCATGAAGTATAAGAAACTTCATGTAGAAAGCTCCTTTATTTGTTTTAACCTATCGCCGTTTTTAGCTGCTACAGCTGCCCACGGCTAAAAAATGTTTTTGCTAAGAGGTGACGTTTTCACCTCTTAGCCAATAGCCGTGCGGTAAATCCGACTTGGCGCCCATGGGAGCTGGATTTACCGCACGGCTATTGGCTAAGAGGTGAAAACGTCACATCTTAGCAAAAACATTTTTTAGCCGTGGGCTGCTGAAGCAGCTAAAAACGGCGATCGGGGGGGGGGGCGTGTCCAAGCTGCGACTCTGAGATGTCGCATCTTCCTGGAGCTCTGGAGGAAAAAACTGTAATCCGTCGCTTACTGTTTTAATTTAACAGCATCCAACAAATCTATGAATCTCATCATACTCACAGTTACCTGCTCTCAAACCCCATACCTTAAACTGCTGTGTTGGCGATTCCAGAGCCGGAATCGGACAGTTGAGGCCTGTAGCGGCGGCACTCTCTCAGGCAGCGTTCCCCCCCCAGACCTCTGGGGTATCTAGCCACTGCTGGCTGCACTTTAAACAAGCCGCATCATATCAATAATCCTTGGCGGGCCCTTGTCTCTCTGCTCAATTCATATTCACTACCAGCTAGATGATATACACATCGGAAATGACAATGCAAACTGCAACCACGAGGAGTGAAGATATCACAGATAACCTGGATAGACAATTTGCTAGAATTGAGGCACTATTTCAATCACTAATCGACAGAACACCCTCAGAGAAAGAACTTTTATCATATATGGAAAATACACCTGCAAAAGGCAAAGATTTACCCACACCGGATCACTCAGCTGACACAGCAAACCTGACCTTACATCACAACGTGATCAACTATCCTAGAGAGTGGGACCTACCACAGTTAATCACAATACCTACTGACTGCCCATCTCTCTTAACGCAAATCTTTTGGGAACAGAAAGGCATCAGTACCCCTGGAACCTGCATAGGGGTAAGTCCTTACATGACATGGAAGCAATCATCAAATGAATATGGAAGGGAAATACAGTTCCTTACAGGGGGTGACTTGTTACATCTGCTATCAGAACGGGACATGAGACCTTATGAAATAATACTCAACAGCTCTAATAATGGGGGCATTAGTTCCTGGCGACTATCCCCGAACCAGCAATATGACTCTAGGATCTGCTCATGCAGAGCTACTGACCATATGTTCTTAATCGCTGGACTACCACACATCCGCAATGAGAATGCAGCCTTCACCAGCTCCCTCATGGACAAGCACAAGCCTGTTCTTTTGGCACCAAAGCGTGAGCAGGGACTGGCGAGGACCGGAGAAGGCTAAAGACAGGACTCTATTCTTTTTATTCACTCAGTAACAGGCATTAACGGTGCTTGGTTACACTATAATTTACCAATGTTATAATATGTATAGTGACACATGTTTAATAGACAGAGGCTTGGAATAATACAATAGTTATGTTTGATCTCTCTTACTGTATTTGTACACCTCGTAGGAACCACCCCAGCTACAATATAGGAGATACTATGCTAATGTTGCTTTCGATGCACACAATTTTCCACACTGCTTCTTTATCAGTTGATATCTTGATTCTAGCATATGTTCATAAGATGCGCACAATTTAGTCAGTTATTTTCCTACAGAAGGTTACATTATTTTCACCTTAACGCTATATCAATACTAGAGAGGATGGCTCACATACTTTACACCTAGACCCTTTTTTTTGCGGTCTGCAGCCAAGGCTGTGAGGGGATAAACCAATATATGCTTTGTATAATGTGCCATTCCAAATTTATTTGTTACACAGATTTCCTGCTCATTCATAGATACTTATTGGGTGATAATTACCTCCACAACCTAATATACATTTATCCAGGGTATCTATACCACTTGTATTTTCTGTCTTAATATCGCTACGAGGAGCTATTAACATTAGATATCAATTTCCTTTTTCAGCCACTAGATGGCGATGCTACCACACAAAATATAAGACAAAAGCTTGAAGAGGTGGATAAACGTTTTTTTACAAATTATAAAATATTGTACTTCATTTTATTCTCCCTCTCTTACACCCCACTACATACCAAAAGCCTCACTCCCCTTTCTTTATGATGACTCTAGATGTCAGATGCTGTTATTACTCCAGGATGATAATTATTAGTGCAGTTGTAGCCTTTAACTCACATTTCTTTTTATTTTCCTATTAGACCATAGAACAGTACTTTTGTTTTGTCAGGCAGTCTTGAATATAAAAAAGTGCTTGGAGGACCTAGCCCTTATATTGTCCCTATATTGCTCTAGATATATAACTATGAAGGACCCAAGAGAGGTCTGGCAGAATATTATTAGGGACAAAAATGAAGATTTTTTTTTGTATTATGACTCCCAGATAAAATTTGTAATTTTGTTGAAAAAAAAAAAAAAACGGCGATCGGTTAAAACAAAGAAGTTTTCTACATGAAGTATCTTTTACTTCATGAATGAAAGTCCCCTTTATTTGTTTCAATAGTAAATCCTAGTGTTTGTAAAACGCTAGGATTAACTTTCACTTTAAGTTTGAAATAAAAAAAGACAAATCATTAGCTCTACAGTGAGATCACGAGAATATTAAAGGGATAGGAAAGTCAAACTTAAACTTGCATGATTCAGACAGAACAGGTAGTTTTAAGACACTTTTAAATTCACTTCTATTTTCAAATATGCTTTGTTCTTAGTATCCCTTGTTAAAATATGAATATGCACAAATCCTACACTAGTGGGAGCTGCTGCTGATTGGTGCATGTACACATTTGTCTCTTGTGATTGGCTAAATAAATATTGTCAGCTTCCTGTCAGTAGTGTAATGCTGTCCCTTCAGCAATGGATAACAAGAGAATGAAGAAAATTTGATAATAGAATTAAATTGGAAAGTTGTTTAAAATTGTATGTTCTATCTGAATCCTAAAAGAAAATGTTGGGGTTTTCTATACCTTTAAATATATCAGAATAAGCTTAAAAAAAAATAAAAAATAAAAGATGATTTAGAGACTGTTGTGCGGCTCATACCTTCACAAGGACGGGGCTCCCGGAATATGTTCTTTATTAACCAGTTAACACCTTCGTTCATGAGTAAACCGCCTAGAAAAGAAATCTGAAAAAGAAGGGAAGAAGCGTGAGCAGAGACTTCCTACTGCTGTACAATAAATACTCACGGCGCGTTCAGAGCAACTGCACAACTCGGCAATAACCCCCTTCCCAGACATTAGAATTATTAAGTAAAGCCACGTTTGGCTGTTTTATGTGTAAGAAAGGAAGAGAGAGGGCGCCACAATATTGTGTTAGCCCCAGATAAATAGTAAGTTTAAATACAGAATACACCCATATGGCACCTAGAATAAAGCCGCTTGGTGCCGTTATTGGGATCTCTTTTACAGTCTCCCAAATGACACACCTCCCGCGTTAAAAGGGACGTTAAAAAAAACGCCTACTAAACCATAGCTTGAATGTTTTATTCAAAGCAAAGATTAGCCAGAGAATAATTTGTACAGTTATTTTATAAAAAATTATGTTTTTTTATTATTATTCTTTATTTATAAAGCGACAACAAATTCAACAGCAAGGTCCATGAGATAAAAGTACAACGATGATACAATAAAGACTCTACTGTTCAGGGATGCATACAACCTACGCTAACCTTTCTTTATACAAGTTCTTCTCCTCCATTGCTATCCCCTTGAACCCCCTTAGCATGTAAGCCTAAGAGCCCAGCTGTTTGTAGATCCCCTTCTTTAGAGCCGACTACAACAGTGCGACTCTTGGCAGGGCCCTTTACCCGTCTGATACCTATAAATGCTTCCTTGTATTCCGCCGATGTTTATAGCGCTGCGGAATCTGTTGGCGCCCTACAAATAACTGATAATAATAAAAATAATTTTTAAGACACAGGACACAATTTATCAAACAAAATACAGGAGGAATTTAGGGCCCTATTCCCGTTGTTTAAATAATGAAACAAATAAGAGTAACATTCTAATGTCCATATAGCAGTGGGTGCCGCCATATTGTAACTTAGGTTACCTTTTCTGCTGAGGCCAATTAGCAATGGGTATAAATAGCTTACTAAAGTGTGCAACCAATGACTGTGCAGAATATTGCTGTGTCTGCACTTCCATGTTTAATATGAATTAGAAAACCCACAATATTTAGAATTAAATTACAGGAAAGGTGAACAAAAACATAATTTATGCTTACCTGATAAATTCCTTTCTTCTGTAGTGTGATCAGTCCACGGGTCATCATTACTTCTGGGATATTACTCCTCCCCAACAGGAAGTGCAAGAGGATTCACCCAGCA
Source organism: Bombina bombina (assembly GCF_027579735.1). Taxonomy (NCBI): domain Eukaryota; kingdom Metazoa; phylum Chordata; class Amphibia; order Anura; family Bombinatoridae; genus Bombina; species Bombina bombina. The sequence continues at coordinate 124,410,164 of NC_069510.1, forward strand.
GAGCTGCATATAGCTCCTCCCCTCTACGTCACTCCCAGTCATTCGACCAAGGACCAACGAGAAAGGAAAAGCCAAGGGTGAAGTGGTGACTGGAGTATAAATTAAAAAATATTTACCTGCCTTAAAAACAGGGCGGGCCGTGGACTGATCACACTACAGAAGAAAGGAATTTATCAGGTAAGCATAAATTATGTTTTCTTCTGTTAAGTGTGATCAGTCCACGGGTCATCATTACTTCTGGGATACCAATACCAAAGCAAAAGTACACGGATGACGGGAGGGATAGGCAGGCTCTTTATACAGAAGGAACCACTGCCTGAAGAACCTTTCTCCCAAAAATAGCCTCCGATGAAGCAAAAGTGTCAAATTTGTAAAATTTGGAAAAAGTATGAAGCGAAGACCAAGTTGCAGCCTTGCAAATCTGTTCAACAGAGGCCTCATTCTTGAAGGCCCAAGTGGAAGCCACAGCTCTAGTAGAATGAGCTGTAATTCTTTCAGGAGGCTGCTGTCCAGCAGTCTCATAAGCTAAACGAATTATGCTACGAAGCCAAAAAGAAAGAGAAGTAGCGGAAGCTTTTTGACCTCTCCTCTGCCCAGAGTAAATGACAAACAGAGAAGACGTTTGTCGAAATTCCTTAGTTGCCTGTAAGTAAAATTTTAGAGCACGGACTACATCCAGGTTGTGCAGTAGACGTTCCTTCTTTGAAGAAGGATTTGGGCATAAAGAAGGAACAACAATCTCTTGATTGATATTCCTGTTAGTAACTACCTTAGGTAAGAACCCAGGTTTAGTACGCAGGACTACCTTATCCGAATGAAAAATCAAATAAGGAGAATCACAATGTAAGTCTGATAATTCAGAGACTCTTCGAGCCGAGGAAATAGCCATTAAAAGTAGAACTTTCCAAGATAACAACTTTATATCAATGGAATGAAGGGGTTCAAACGGAACGCCCTGTAAAACATTAAGAACAAGGTTTAAACTCCATGGTGGAGCAACAGTTTTAAACACAGGCTTAATCCTGGCCAAAGCCTGACAAAAAGCCTGGACGTCAGGAACTTCTGACAGACGTTTGTGTAACAGAATGGACAGAGCTGAGATCTGTCCCTTTAATGAACTAGCAGATAAACCCTTTTCTAAACCTTCTTGTAGAAAAGACAATATCCTAGGAATCCTAACCTTACTCCAAGAGTAACCTTTGGATTCACACCAATATAGGTATTTACGCCATATCTTATGGTAAATCTTTCTGGTAACAGGTTTCCTAGCCTGTATTAAGGTATCAATAACTGACTCAGAAAACCCACGTCTTGATAAAATCAAGCGTTCAATTTCCAAGCAGTCAGCTTCAGAGAAGTTAGATTTTGATGTTTGAAGGGACCCTGTATCAGAAGGTCCTGTTTCAGAGGTAGAGACCAAGGTGGACAGGATGACATGTCCACCAGGTCTGCATACCAAGTCCTGCGTGGCCACGCAGGTGCTATTAGAATCACTGATGCTCTCTCTTGTTTGATTCTGGCAATCAATCGAGGAAGCAACGGGAAGGGTGGAAACACGTAAGCCATCCTGAAGTCCCAAGGTGCTGTCAGAGCATCTATCAGGACTGCTCCTGGATCCCTGGATCTGGACCCGTAACGAGGAAGCTTGGCGTTCTGTCGAGACGCCATGAGATCTATCTCTGGTTTGCCCCAACGTCGAAGTATTTGGGCAAAGACCTCCGGATGAAGTTCCCACTCCCCCGGATGAAAAGTCTGACGACTTAAGGAATCCGCCTCCCAGTTCTCCACTCCCGGGATGTGGATTGCTGACAGGTGGCAAGAGTGAGACTCTGCCCAGCGAATTATCTTTGATACTTCCATCATAGCTAGGGAGCTTCTTGTCCCTCCCTGATGGTTGATGTAAGCTACAGTCGTGATGTTGTCCGACTGAAACCTGATGAACCCCCGAGTTGTCAACTGGGGCCAAGCCAGGAGGGCATTGAGAACTGCTCTCAATTCCAGAATGTTTATTGGCAGGAGACTCTCCTCCTGACTCCATTGTCCCTGAGCCTTCAGAGAATTCCAGACGGCACCCCAACCTAGAAGGCTGGCGTCTGTTGTTACAATTGTCCAGTCTGGTCTGCTGAATGGCATCCCCCTGGACAGATGTGGCCGAGAAAGCCACCATAGAAGAGAATTTCTGGTCTCTTGATCCAGATTCAGAGAAGGGGATAAGTCTGAGTAATCCCCATTCCACTGACTTAGCATGCACAGTTGCAGTGGTCTGAGGTGTAAGCGTGCAAAGGGTACTATGTCCATTGCCGCTACCATTAAGCCGATTACCTCCATGCATTGAGCCACTGACGGGTGTTGAATGGAATGAAGGGTGCGGCAAGCACTTTGAAGTCTTGTTAGCCTGTCCTCTGTCAGGTAAATCTTCATTTCTACAGAATCTATAAGAGTCCCCAGGAAGGGAACTCTTGTGAGTGGAACGAGTGAACTTTTCTTTTCGTTCACCTTCCATCCATGTGACCTTAGAAATGCCAGCACTAACTCTGTATGAGACTTGGCAGTTTGAAAGCTTGAAGCTTGTATCAGAATGTCGTCTAGGTATGGAGCTACCGAGATTCCCCGCGGTCTTAGTACCGCCAGAAGAGCACCCAGAACCTTTGTGAAGATTCTTGGAGCTGTAGCCAATCCGAATGGAAGAGCCACAAACTGGTAATGCCTGTCTAGGAAGGCAAACCTTAGGTACCGATAATGATCTTTGTGAATCGGTATGTGAAGGTAAGCATCTTTTAAATCTACAGTGGTCATGTACTGACCCTCTTGGATCATAGGTAAAATTGTCCGAATAGTCTCCATCTTGAACGATGGAACTCTTAGGAATTTGTTTAGGATCTTTAAGTCCAGGATTGGTCTGAAAGTTCCCTCTTTTTTGGGAACCACAAACAGATTTGAGTAAAACCCCTGTCCCTGTTCCGATCGTGGAACTGGATGGATTACTCCCATTAACAAGAGCTCTTGTACGCAGCGTAGAAACGCCTCTTTCTTTGTCTGGATTGTTGACAACCTTGACAGATGAAATCTCTCTCTTGGAGGAGAGTATTTGAAGTCCAGAAGGTATCCCTGAGATATTATCTCTAGCGCCCAGGGATCCTGAACATCTCTTGCCCAAGCCTGGGCGAAGAGAGAAAGTCTGCCCCCCACTAGATCCGATCCCGGATCGGGGGCCCTCAATTCATGCTGTTTTAGGGGCAGCAGCAGGTTTCCTAGTCTGCTTGCCCTTGTTCCAGGACTGGTTAGGTTTCCAGCCTTGTCTGTAGCGAGCAACAGCTCCTTCCTGTTTTGGTGCAGAGGAAGTTGATGCTGCTCCTGCTTTGAAATTACGAAAGGAACGAAAATTAGACTGTCTAGTCTTGGCTTTGTCCTGAGGCAGGGCATGGCCTTTACCTCCTGTAATGTCAGCGATAATCTCTTTCAACCCGGGCCCGAATAAGGTCTGCCCTTTGAAAGGTATATTAAGCAATTTAGACTTAGAAGTAACATCAGCTGACCAGGATTTTAGCCACAGCGCCCTGCGTGCCTGAATGGCGAATCCTGAATTCTTCGCCGTAAGTTTAGTAAGATGTACTACGGCCTCCGAAATGAATGAATTAGCTAGTTTAAGGACTCTAAGCCTGTCCGTAATGTCGTCCAGAGTAGCTGAACCAATGTTCTCTTCCAGAGACTCAATCCAGAATGCCGCTGCAGCCGTGATCGGCGCAATGCATGCAAGGGGTTGCAATATAAAACCTTGTTGAACAAACATTTTCTTAAGGTAACCCTCTAATTTTTTATCCATTGGATCTGAAAAAGCACAGCTATCCTCCACCGGGATAGTGGTACGCTTAGCTAAGGTAGAAACTGCTCCCTCCACCTTAGGGACCGTTTGCCATAAGTCCCTTGTGGTGGCGTCTATTGGAAACATTTTTCTAAATATCGGAGGGGGTGAGAACGGCACACCGGGTCTATCCCACTCCTTAGTAACAATTTCAGTAAGTCTCTTAGGTATAGGAAAAACCTCAGTACTCGTCGGTACCGCAAAATATTTATCCAACCTACACATTTTCTCTGGTATTGCAACTGTGTTACAATCATTCAGAGCCGCTAACACCTCCCCTAGTAATACACGGAGGTTTTCCAGTTTAAATTTAAAATTTGAAATATCTGAATCCAGTCTGTTTGGATCAGAACCGTCACCCACAGAATGAAGTTCTCCGTCCTCATGTTCTGCCACCTGTGACGCAGTGTCTGACATGGCCCTAATATTATCAGCGCACTCTGTTCTCACCCCAGAGTGATCACGCTTACCTCTTAGTTCTGGTAATTTAGCCAAAACCTCAGTCATAACAGTAGCCATATCCTGTAATGTGATTTGTAATGGCCGCCCAGATGTACTCTGCGCTACAATATCATGCACCTCCCTCTGAGCGGGAGATGTAGGTACTGACACGTGAGGCGAGTTAGTCGGCATAACTCTCCCCTCGTTGTTTGGTGAAATTTGTTCAATTTGTACAGATTGACTTTTATTTAAAGTAGCATCAATACAGTTAGTACATAAATTTCTATTGGGCTCCACTTTGGCATTGCAACAAATGACACAGGTATCATCCTCTGAATCAGACATGTTTAACACACTAGCAAATAAACTTGTAACTTGGAAATACAATTCAATTAGAATAATATTAAAACGTACTGTGCCTTTAAGAAGCACAGAAGATCTATGACAGTTGAAAATTAATAAATTGAAACAGTTATAGCCTCAATCCTTGTAAATAACACAACTTTAGCAAAGATTTAATCCCATTAGCAAAGATAACAAATTCTGAAAGCAGGAAACAAATTACAGAATAAACGTTTTTTATCTCAGTCAAACTATAATTCTCACAGCTCTGCTGAGAGAAATTACCTCCCTCAAAATAAGTTTTGAAGACCCCTGAGCTCTGTAGAGATGAACCGGATCATGCAGGGAATACAATGAGTTGCTGACTGAAATATTTGATGCGTAGTAAAAGCGCCAAAAAAACGTCCCCTCCCCCTCACACACAGCAGTGAGGGAGAACAGAAACTGTCAGAAAACAGATTAAGCAACTGCCAAGTGGAAAAATAGTGCCCAAACATTTATTCACTCAGTACCTCAGTAAATGAAAACGATTTTACATTCCAGCAAAAACGTTAAACATAATCTCTAGTTATTAAACAGCTTTATGTATTTCTTACAGTGTAATTCTAGTGAAGTACCATTCCCCAGAATACTGAAGTGTAAAGTATACATACATGACATATCGGTATGGCAGGATTTTCTCATCAATTCCATTGTCAGAAAATAAAAACTGCTACATACCTCTATGCAGATTCATCTGCCCGCTGTCCCCTGATCTGAAGTTTACCTCTCCTCAGATGGCCGAGAAACAGCAATATGATCTTAACTACTCCGGCTAAAATCATAACAAAAACTCTGGTAGATTCTTCTTCAAACTCTGCCAGAGAGATAATAACACACTCCGGTGCTATTTTAAAATAACAAACTTTTGATTGAAGATATAAAACTAAGTATAATCACCATAGTCCTCTCACACATCCTATCTAGTCGTTGGGTGCAAGAGAATGACTGGGAGTGACGTAGAGGGGAGGAGCTATATGCAGCTCTGCTGGGTGAATCCTCTTGCACTTCCTGTTGGGGAGGAGTAATATCCCAGAAGTAATGATGACCCGTGGACTGATCACACTTAACAGAAGAAATAAATAATGAGCGTATATTGCAAAGTTGTTTTACTACGCGTAATTAAACTATTTATATTAATATCTTGAGGTGTTTAATGTCCCTTTAAAACCGCATAATAAGGTAAAACACTTCCAGACCTGATGAACCTCAGGTATATCAGTCAGTGTGGCTGAAACGTGCGCATTTGTCATTAGAAGACCTCCTGCTATTTTGTCGATAGAGGTGAGACCAGATTGATACTGCAGGAAAGTTCTTATTGGAGGAAAAAGAAGAAAAAACAAACACACATATGGGGCTAATAAGGCTGTTTCTGCGTTAGTGACTAGATATAGAATACATTTTTCATATATAGCTTTGCCCCTCTCTTTTCTTATATAATTGGTTTTGGTTTAATGTAGTAAAGGGACAGTCAACACTAAAATTGTTTAAAAAGATAAACAACGCCTTTACTACCCATTCCCCAGCTTTGTACAACCAACATTGTTAGATTCATATACTTTTATAACATTTAAACCTCTACATATCTGCCTGTTTCTAAACCACTACAGACCCAGCCTCTTATCACATGCTTTTTTATTTGCTTTTCACAACAGGAGAGCCATATAGATAACATTGTGCTCACTTCCGTGGAGATGTGCAGGACACAGCACTAATTGGTGAAAATGCAAGTCAATAGATGATCAGGGGGCTGCCAGAAGAGGCTTAGATACAAGGTAATCACAGAGGTAAAAAGTAAATTAATATAACTGTGTTGGTTATGCAAAACTGGGGAATGGGTAATAAAGGGATTATCTATCTTTTGAAACAATACAAATTCTGGTGTAGACTGTCCCTTTAAAATAAAACTAAATCACACAACTTATATGTAAATTAAACTTATTCATCAGAACATTCATATAAAAAACAACAACTAATAACTAGGAAATTACCAACAATGATTAAAACTTAAATGGCTATTAAACGCCTCTTGTTTGTGTGTAAAACCTGTGCTTGTCCCACACATTTATATGCAAGGAACAGTGTAGAGGCATATGTGTGTAGTCACCATCACCAGAGCTGACTTTAGCTATGTATTTAACCCATAGTTATACACAAGCAACAGTGCAATAACACATTAAAGTGAAAGAAGAAGATCAGTATAGACTACAAATTTGATAAATGAAAGTCTCATTCATGTTTTAAATTCTATCCTATGACTTGAGCGAGAATGCTAAAGTTTACATTCACTTTAACTAACTGTGCGCTTTTATACCAGGGTTTGCGCTAAGCCTACAGGGGATTTACAGCTGCGGAGAGTTAGGAGGTAAATCTGATGGTGCCAGATCTCACCGTGTGAAGTTCCCTTTTGAAAACGATTAACGTCACAAAACTGATGAGAATGAAGACGGGTCCCAGACTGAGGTAGGCTAACAGGTGTCCGTAAACATCGCCTGAAAGGAAACAAAAGCCGTAACAATATTACACCACAAAGGCACATACTGACCCTGCAGGCGACAAACTACCACCATACAGTGCTCAAGTCACATGCACACCCCTGAGCATACCTCAGTATTCTCTCATGGTGCTAAGTTTCAAAAAGTAGACCAAGTGGTTCATTTTATAGGTTAAGTAAATTGGATTTTTTATTTTTATTGAAAACTGAGAGGGGGATAACGGTTAAAACTAAACCTTCATTCGTCAGGAGAGCAGCAAATTTGAGAGACTTTTACATTTACTTCTATTACCAAATTGACTCAGTCCTCCTGGTATCTATTGTTGAAAAGCATACCTAGATAGGCTCATGAGTTAGCCGCTGGTTGGTACCTACACACATATGCTTGCTGTCAGTAGCTCACCGGATGTGATCAGCTAGCTCCCAGTGGTGCATAGCTGCCCCAGGTGCAGGGTTATAACAGGTTAGAATATTTTATTTTTGTATTTCTACGTGTCGTAAAGTGATAGGAAAGTCAAAACTAAACTTGCATGAGTCAGGTCATGTTAAGATACTTGTAAATTCACATATGTCTACACATTTCCTTTGTTCTCCTACACTACTGGGAGCTAGCTGCTGACTGGTGCCTGCACAAATTTGTCTCTTGTGATTGGCTAACTACATGTGTTCAGCTAGCTGCCAGTAGTGTAATGCTGTTCCTTCAGCAAAGGATAACAGGAGAATGAAACAAATCTGATAATAGAAGTAAATTGGAAAGTTGTTTAAAACGTATTATCCAAATCATGAAAGAAAATGTTGGGGTTTCCTGTCCCTTTAACAACATCCTTTCACTGTATCATGTTAATAACAATTGATAAGACAAACATGCTGTTTTTGTTCTTAAAGTGAAAGTAAAGTTGAGTATATCCCTACATATGCTTATATAAATCTATTAAAAATAACATCACTTTCATTCATCATTTTTTTTACCCTCAAAGCCGCAATACTTGTTAGCCGTTCCTCCGTCTGCATAATAAAAAAAAATTGCCTTCTGTCGTGATGAAACAGCGATATCCGAATTTCATTGGTCCCCCATTGGCGTCTAACTTGTTCTTTTTACACCCCATTTTCAAATGCGCATGCGGCTATCCTCGAAGTTCATCCACAATCCGATGCACGTTCACGATAGCCGCCGCAAGCGCATTTAGAGCTTCAAAGGAAATCCCTTATAGTGACATAACTCAACTGAAATATACTTTGTTAGAACTTACTAAATTTTGTTTACTCGTTACAGTCATCTGGGAATTCTCTTCTTACAAACAAATTATACGATTGCCGCACCCATACTAAACAATGAATCCAGTGATTCAATGTTTAGTATCGGAGCTCTATCATTGCGCATGCGCAAAATATTGGGCTCACGAGAGCGTGCACGGCTTAAGATGTATAGAGCGGGTGGGACCGCTCTTTCCTCTAACACTTCTAAACCCGGAAGCTAGCAGGGGCGGAGGAAGCTAGCTAAAGGTACGCAATATTAAATATAAATTTCCTAAGTATAGAAACTTTTTTTAAACATAAAAAGTTAGCAACTATACATTATGGGAGTTGTATTATCAATAGCATTGTTGGCGTATCTAAAAATTTACTTTCACTTTAACTGATCAATAGCAAGTGCCTCTGTCTCACTATCACTGTACAACAGAGGTGGCAGGAACCGTGTTAAAGGCTCCTGTGTCAGAACAACCCCATAGCCCAGGCTTGTAACACGTACGTCCTGTCTAGCAGTACAGCAAGACAACAGCAGTGCTTTTATGCCGATATAACTATTAGCAGCAGGCAGGAAGGCCTTTATCAATCATTTAGCAACACTGATCATCTATTAAGAACACACGTGAAATATGCAAAGGAACGAAAACCCAGATTAAAAAACTGCCATGCGTGGACTTGAAGGGACACTGAGCCCAATTTTTTTCTTTCATGATTCAGATAGATCAGTAATTTTAAGCAACTTTCTAATTTACTCCTATTGTCAATTTTCTTTGTTCTCTTGCTATGTTTATTTGAAAAGCAAGAATGTAAGTTTAGATGCCGGTCCATTATTGGGGAAAAACCTGGGTTGTCCATGCTGATTGGACAGCACCAATAAACAAGTGCTGTCCATGGTTCTGAACCAAACATTTTGCTGGCTCCTTAGCTTAGATGCCTTTTTTTCAAATAAAGATAGCAAGTGAAGAAAGAAAAATTGATAATAGAAGTAAATTAGAAAATTGCTGCTGTATCTGAATCATGAAAGAAACAGTTTGGGTTCAGTATCACTTTAAGTGGTAGAAAGGGAGAAACACATTGTTCTACAGATAGAGCGCACTCATGACCGGAGAAAGGACAGACACATTGACATTAGCAAAGTAAGATATTAGTTTTCCCAAAGGTTAAATAAAATGTGCTACAGCTATATACAGTGTCACCCTACAGCAATGCTACAGCTATATATACAGTGTCACCCTACAGCAATGCTACAGCTATATACAGTGTCACCCTACAGCAATGCTACAGCTATATATACAGTGTCACCCTACAGCAATGCTACAGCTATATACAGTGTCACCCTACAGCAATGCTACGGCTATATACAGTGTCACCCTACAGCAATGCTACAGCTATATATACAGTGTCACCCTACAGCAATGCTACAGCTATATATACAGTGTCACCCTACAGCAATGCTACAGCTATATACAGTGTCACCCTACAGCAATGCTACAGCTATATATACAGTGTCACCCTACAGCAATGCTACAGCTATATACAGTGTCACCCTACAGCAATGCTACGGCTATATACAGTGTCACCCTACAGCAATGCTACAGCTATATACAGTGTCACCCTACAGCAATGCTACAGCTATATATACAGTGTCATCCTACAGCAATGCTACAGCTATATATACAGTGTCATCCTACAGCAATGCTACAGCTATATACAGTGTCACCCTACAGCAATGCTACAGCTATATATACAGTGTCATCCTACAGCAATGCTACAGCTATATATACAGTGTCATCCTACAGCAATGCTACAGCTATATATACAGTGTCATCCTACAGCAATGCTACAGCTATATATACAGTGTCATCCTACAGCAATGCTACAGCTATATACAGTGTTACACAGGTGTATATATAGTGTCACCCTACAGCAATGCTACAGCTATATACAGTGTTACACAGGTGTATATATAGTGTCATCCTACAGCAATGCTACAGCTATATACAGTGTTACACAGGTGTATATATACAGTGTCACCCTACAGCAATGCTACAGCTATATATACAGTGTCACCCTACAGCAATGCTACAGCTATATATACAGTGTCATCCTACAGCAATGCTACAGCTATATACAGTGTTACACAGGTGTATATATACAGTGTCATCCTACAGCAATGCTACAGCTATATACAGTGTTACACAGGTGTATATATACAGTGTCACCCTACAGCAATGCTACAGCTATATATACAGTGTCACCCTACAGCAATGCTACAGCTATATATACAGTGTCATCCTACAGCAATGCTACAGCTATATATACAGTGTCACCCTACAGCAATGCTACAGCTATATATACAGTGTCACCCTACAGCAATGCTACAGCTATATATACAGTGTCACCCTACAGCAATGCTACAGCTATATACAGTGTCACCCTACAGCAATGCTACGGCTATATACAGTGTCACCCTACAGCAATGCTACAGCTATATACAGTGTCACCCTACAGCAATGCTACGGCTATATATACAGTGTCATCCTACAGCAATGCTACAGCTATATACAGTGTCACCCTACAGCAATGCTACAGCTATATACAGTGTCACCCTACAGCAATGCTACGGCTATATACAGTGTCACCCTACAGCAATGCTACAGCTATATACAGTGTCACCCTACAGTAATGCTACAGCTATATACAGTGTCACCCTACAGCAATGCTACAGCTATATATACAGTGTCACCCTACAGCAATGCTACAGCTATATATACAGTGTCACCCTACAGCAATGCTACGGCTATATACAGTGTCACCCTACAGCAATGCTACAGCTATATACAGTGTCACCCTACAGCAATGCTACAGCTATATATACAGTGTCACCCTACAGCAATGCTACGGCTATATACAGTGTCACCCTACAGCAATGCTACAGCTATATATACAGTGTCACCCTACAGCAATGCTACGGCTATATACAGTGTCACCCTACAGCAATGCTACAGCTATATACAGTGTCACCCTACAGCAATGCTACAGCTATATACAGTGTCACCCTACAGTAATGCTACAGCTATATACAGGGTCACCCTACAGCAATGCTACAGCTATATACAGTGTCACCCTACAGCAATGCTACAGCTATATACAGTGTCACACAGGTATATATACAGTGTCACCCTACAGCAATGCTACGGCTATATACAGTGTCACACAGGTATATATACAGTGTCACCCTACAGCAATGCTACAGCTATATACAGTGTCACCCTACAGCAATGCTACAGCTATATACAGTGTCACCCTACAGCAATGCTACGGCTATATACAGTGTCACACAGGTATATATACAGTGTCACCCTACAGCAATGCTACGGCTATATACAGTGTTACACAGGTATAAATATATATAGTGTCACCCTACAGCAATGCTACGGCTATATACAGTGTCACACAGGTATATATACAGTGTCACCCTACAGCAATGCTACAGCTATATACAGTGTCACCCTACAGCAATGCTACGGCTATATACAGTGTCACACAGGTATATATACAGTGTCACCCTACAGCAATGCTACAGCTATATACAGTGTCACCCTACAGCAATGCTACAGCTATATACAGTGTCACCCTACAGCAATGCTACGGCTATATACAGTGTCACACAGGTATATATACAGTGTCACCCTACAGCAATGCTACAGCTATATACAGTGTCACCCTACAGTAATGCTACGGCTATATACAGTGTCACACAGGTATATATACAGTGTCACCCTACAGCAATGCTACGGCTATATACAGTGTCACACAGGTATATATACAGTGTCACCCTACAGCAATGCTACGGCTATATACAGTGTCACCCTACAGTAATGCTACGGCTATATACAGTGTCACCCTACAGTAATGCTACGGCTATATACAGTGTCACACAGGTATATATACAGTGTCACCCTACGGCTATATACAGTGTTACACAGGTATATATATATACAGTGTCACCCTACAGCAATGCTACAGCTATATACAGTGTTACACAGGTATATATACAGTGTCACCCTACAGTAATGCTACAGCTATATACAGTGTTACACAGGTATATATACAGTGTCACCCTACAGCAATGCTACGGCTATATACAGTGTTACACAGGTATATATACAGTGTCACCCTACAGCAATGCTACGGCTATATACAGTAAAAAAATAGTTCCAAGTTGAAGCAGCAGGTAAAAAAATAACATATCCTTTATTCCTTTAAAAACATGTACAAAGGACATACAACAGCATGGATAGGGTTCAAGCAAGTAAACTCTGACCGGTTTCGGTCATATTGACCGTAATCATAGAATAGCACCTGTTAGGGGGTGCTCCCTTTTATGCTGAACAATCCATATTCATTGGTTAAAAACATTTTGTGTGTTTGCTGATCACCTTAACCCCTTACATACCAGATTTCCCTTTAAACACAGATTGGGAAATAAGCAATGTAGTGTATACATAGGTACATAAATACAAAAGTTGCAGACAATAAAAAATGAAGAAACAAATATAGAGAGTACAAGCTAGAGAGTTAGTACAATAACCCAGAGAACAATATAAATTAGAATATTTGAAGCAATAAGTCTTTTAAATTAGATGAGCTGTAAAATCAATACTTAAGAGGAGATATACAGACATGATGATTACAGCACAAGCATTCATGTTTTGATCAATGTGTGTGATAAAACCAAAAAACAAAATCTCTTTAATATTGTTTAACCACTCTCATTATTAATAGAGGGAGAGATAATTTCTAACTGCCTCTTAATATGTAGAGAAGTGGCAAACACAATAAAAGTAAACATGAACAAGGAAGCAAGAAAGAGCAAGTGTAGATTTGAACGGGCCTATAGTAATTAAACAGATTAACAATAACCTTGTAGATAGATAACCAAAAAAAAACACTATCGAAACGTACATTAGGATAAAGTGTATATTACTAAACTATGCGGTATATATTGTTTTATCTATGTGTTTAACCAATATAAAAACTTATGAATCATTGAAGTCTGAACACATAGTCCTAATAAAGAAGGGGGCCCATATATTCACTAGCCTAAAAAAGGGGATCTCATATATGTCTATACTCCTAATACGATTATTTCTGCCAGTAATTTATGATGTCATATTCAGAGTTGTAACCATATGGTATTAAGCATTTAGTTTTAAAAATCCAGTATGTTTCTTGTTTACATAGTATAGATAACTTATCACCGCCCCTGGGCGGTGTAGTTATCTGTTCTATGGCTTGCCATTTGAAGGACCTGACGTCCTGATGGTGAAATTCAATAAAATGAGTGGAAAGTGCTGAACAGGTACGTTTGTTGGAAATGTAAGAAAGATGTTCTCTTATGCGCTTACCTACTTTTCTGGTAGTTCTACCTGTATATTGTTTTTTGCAGATAGTGCATTCAATTATATAAATTACAAATGTACTTTTACAATTGACACAGCCTTTGGTGTTAAATTCTTCTCCCGTTACATGGGACTTGAATGTTTTTTTTTGTTTTTTTTTCTTGGCTATATACAGTGTCACACAGGTATATATACAGTGTCACCCTACAGCAATGCTACAGCTATATACAGTGTTACACAGGTATATATATATATATATATATATATATATATATATATATATATATAGAGTGTCACCCTACAGCAATGCTACAGCTATATACAGTGTTACACGGGTATATATACAGTGTCACCCTACAGCAATGCTACGGCTATATACAGTGTTACACGGGTATATATACAGTGTCACCCTACAGCAATGCTACGGCTATATACAGTGTTACACGGGTATATATACAGTGTCACCCTACAGCAATGCTACGGCTATATACAGTGTTACACAAGTATATATACACAGTGTCACCCTACAGTAATGCTACAGCTATATACAGTGTTACACAGGTATATATACAGTGTCAGCCTACAGTAATGCTACGGCTATATACAGTGTTACACAGGTATATATACAGTGTCACCCTACAGCAATGCTACGGCTATATACAGTGTTACACAGGTATATATACAGTGTCAGCCTACAGTAATGCTACGGCTATATACAGTGTTACACAGGTATATATACAGTGTCACCCTACAGCAATGCTACGGCTATATACAGTGTTACACAGGTATATATAGTGTCACCCTACAGCAATGCTACGGCTATATACAGTGTTACACAGGTATATATACAGTGTCACCCTACAGCAATGCTACGGCTATATACAGTGTTACACAGGTATATATACAGTGTCACCCTACAGCAATGCTACGGCTATATACAGTGTTACACAGGTATATATACAGTGTCACCCTACAGCAATGCTACAGCTATATACAGTGTCACCCTACAGCAATGCTACGGCTATATACAGTGTTACACGGGTATATATACAGTGTCACCCTACAGTAATGCTACAGCTATATACAGTGTTACACAGGTATATATACAGTGTCACCCTACAGCAATGCTACGGCTATATACAGTGTTACACAGGTATATATACAGTGTCAGCCTACAGTAATGCTACGGCTATATACAGTGTTACACAGGTATATATACAGTGTCAGCCTACAGTAATGCTACGGCTATATACAGTGTTACACAGGTATATATACAGTGTCAGCCTACAGTAATGCTACAGCTATATACAGTGTTACACAGGTATATATACAGTGTCAGCCTACAGTAATGCTACGGCTATATACAGTGTCACACAGGTATATATACAGTGTCACCCTACAGCAATGCTACAGCTATATACAGTGTTACACAGGTATATATACAGTGTCAGCCTACAGTAATGCTACGGCTATATACAGTGTTACACAGGTATATATACAGTGTCAGCCTACAGTAATGCTACGGCTATATACAGTGTTACACAGGTATATATACAGTGTCAGCCTACAGTAATGCTACAGCTATATACAGTGTTACACAGGTATATATACAGTGTCAGCCTACAGTAATGCTACGGCTATATACAGTGTCACACAGGTATATATACAGTGTCACCCTACAGCAATGCTACAGCTATATACAGTGTTACACAGGTATATATACAGTGTCAGCCTACAGTAATGCTACGGCTATATACAGTGTTACACAGGTATATATACAGTGTCACCCTACAGCAATGCTACGGCTATATACAGTGTTACACAGGTATATATAGTGTCACCCTACAGCAATGCTACGGCTATATACAGTGTTACACAGGTATATATACAGTGTCACCCTACAGCAATGCTACGGCTATATACAGTGTTACACAGGTATATATACAGTGTCACCCTACAGCAATGCTACGGCTATATACAGTGTTACACAGGTATATATACAGTGTCACCCTACAGCAATGCTACAGCTATATACAGTGTCACCCTACAGCAATGCTACGGCTATATACAGTGTTACACGGGTATATATACAGTGTCACCCTACAGTAATGCTACAGCTATATACAGTGTTACACAGGTATATATACAGTGTCACCCTACAGCAATGCTACGGCTATATACAGTGTTACACAGGTATATATACAGTGTCAGCCTACAGTAATGCTACGGCTATATACAGTGTTACACAGGTATATATACAGTGTCAGCCTACAGTAATGCTACGGCTATATACAGTGTTACACAGGTATATATACAGTGTCAGCCTACAGTAATGCTACAGCTATATACAGTGTTACACAGGTATATATACAGTGTCAGCCTACAGTAATGCTACGGCTATATACAGTGTCACACAGGTATATATACAGTGTCACCCTACAGCAATGCTACAGCTATATACAGTGTTACACAGGTATATATATATATATATATATATATATATATATATATATATATATATATATATATATATATATATATATATAGAGTGTCACCCTACAGCAATGCTACAGCTATATACAGTGTTACACAGGTATATATACAGTGTCACCCTACAGCAATGCTACGGCTATATACAGTGTTACACGGGTATATATACAGTGTCACCCTACAGCAATGCTACGGCTATATACAGTGTTACACAAGTATATATACACAGTGTCACCCTACAGTAATGCTACAGCTATATACAGTGTTACACAGGTATATATACAGTGTCAGCCTACAGTAATGCTACGGCTATATACAGTGTTACACAGGTATATATACAGTGTCACCCTACAGCAATGCTACGGCTATATACAGTGTTACACAGGTATATATACAGTGTCAGCCTACAGTAATGCTACGGCTATATACAGTGTTACACAGGTATATATACAGTGTCACCCTACAGCAATGCTACGGCTATATACAGTGTTACACAGGTATATATAGTGTCACCCTACAGCAATGCTACAGCTATATACAGTGTTACACAGGTATATATACAGTGTCACCCTACAGCAATGCTACGGCTATATACAGTGTTACACAGGTATATATACAGTGTCACCCTACAGCAATGCTACAGCTATATACAGTGTCACCCTACAGCAATGCTACGGCTATATACAGTGTTACACGGGTATATATACAGTGTCACCCTACAGTAATGCTACAGCTATATACAGTGTTACACAGGTATATATACAGTGTCACCCTACAGCAATGCTACGGCTATATACAGTGTTACACAGGTATATATACAGTGTCAGCCTACAGCAATGCTACGGCTATATACAGTGTTACACAGGTATATATACAGTGTCAGCCTACAGTAATGCTACGGCTATATACAGTGTTACACAGGTATATATACAGTGTCAGCCTACAGTAATGCTACGGCTATATACAGTGTTACACAGGTATATATACAGTGTCAGCCTACAGTAATGCTACAGCTATATACAGTGTTACACAGGTATATATACAGTGTCAGCCTACAGTAATGCTACAGCTATATACAGTGTTACACAGGTATATATATACAGTGTCAGCCTACAGTAATGCTACAGCTATATACAGTGTTACACAGGTATATATATACAGTGTCAGCCTACAGTAATGCTACAGCTATATACAGTGTTACACAGGTATATATACAGTGTCACCCCACAGCAATGCTACAGCTATATACAGTGTTACACAGGTATATATACAGTGTCACCCCACAGCAATGCTACAGCTATATACAGTTTTACACAGGTATATATATATATATATATATATATATATATATATATATACACATACACACACAGTGTCACCCTACAGCAATGCTACGGCTATATACAGTGTTACACAGGTATATATACAGAGTCACCCTTCAGCAATGCTACGGCTATATAGAGTGTTACACAGGTATATATACAGTGTCACCCTACAGCAATGCTACGGCTATATACAGTGTTACACAGGTATATATACAGTGTCACCCTACAGCAATGCTACAGCTATATACAGTGTTACACAGGTATATATACAGTGTCACCCTACAGCAATGCTACGGCTATATACAGTGTTACACAGGTATATATACAGTGTCACCCTACAGTAATGCTACAGCTATATACAGTGTTACACAGGTATATATACAGTGTCAGCCTACAGTAATGCTACAGCTATATACAGTGTTACACAGGTATATATACAGTGTCAGCCTACAGTAATGCTACAGCTATATACAGTGTTACACAGGTATATATATATATATATATATATATATATATATATATATATATATATATATATATATATATATATATATATATATACACATACACACACAGTGTCACCCTACAGCAATGCTACGGCTATATACAGTGTTACACAGGTATATATACAGAGTCACCCTTCAGCAATGCTACGGCTATATAGAGTGTTACACAGGTATATATACAGTGTCACCCTACAGCAATGCTACGGCTATATACAGTGTTACACAGGTATATATACAGTGTCACCCTACAGCAATGCTACAGCTATATACAGTGTTACACAGGTATATATACAGTGTCACCCTACAGCAATGCTACGGCTATATACAGTGTTACACAGGTATATATACAGTGTCACCCTACAGTAATGCTACAGCTATATACAGTGTTACACAGGTATATATACAGTGTCAGCCTACAGTAATGCTACAGCTATATACAGTGTTACACAGGTATATATACAGTGTCAGCCTACAGTAATGCTACAGCTATATACAGTGTTACACAGGTATATATACAGTGTCAGCCTACAGTAATGCTACAGCTATATACAGTGTTACACAGGTATATATACAGTGTCACCCCACAGCAATGCTACAGCTATATACAGTGTTACACAGGTATATATACAGTGTCACCCTACAGCTATATACAGTGTTACTCACTCAAGTGTGTATGTATATATATATATATATATATATATATATATATATATTGTGTGTGTTACCCTACAGTAATACTACAGCTATATACAGTGTTACACTACAGCAATACCACAGCTATATACAGTGTTACCTACAGTAAAACTACAGCTATATACAGTGTTACCCTACAGTAATACTACAGCTATATACAATGTTACCCTACAGTAATACTACAGCTATATACAATGTTACCCTACAGTAATACTACAGCTATAACTAGTGTTACACTACAGTAATACTATAGCTATATACAGTGTTACCTACAGAAATACTACAGCTATATACAATGTGACACTACAGCAATACTACAGCTATATACAGTGTTACCCTACAGTAATACTACAGCTATATACAGTGTTACACAGGTATATATACAGTGTCACCCTACAGCTATATACAGTGTTACTCAGGTGTGTATAATATATATATATATATATATATATATATATATATATATATATATATATATATATATATAGTGTGTGTTACCCTACAGTAATACTACAGCTATATACAGTGTTACACTACAGCAATATACAGTGTTACACTACAACAATACCACAGCTATATACAGTGTTACCTACAGTAATACTACAGCTATATACAGTGTTACACTACAGTAATACTACAGCTATATACAGTGTTACACTACAGTAATACTACAGCTATAATCAGTGTTACACTACAGTAATACTACAGCTATATACAGTGTTACCCTACAGTAATACTACAGCTATATACAATATAAATATATAGCAATACCACAACTATATACAATGTTACCTACAGTAATACTACAGCTATATACAGTGTTACCCTATAGAAATACTACAGCTGGATACAGTGTTACCCTACAGAGATACTACAGCTGGATACAGTGTTACTCATGTATATATATACAGTGTTACACTACAGCAATACCACAGCTATATACAGTGTTACACTACAGCTATATACAGTGTTACCCTACAGTAATACTACAGCTATATACAGTGTTACCCTACAGTAATACTACAGCTATATACAGTGTTACCCTACAGTAATACTACAGCTATATACAGTGTTACACTACAGCTATATACAGTGTTACCCTACAGTAATACTACAGCTATATACAGTGTTACCCTACAGTAATACTACAGCTATATACAGTGTTACACTACAGTAATACTACAGCTATATACAGTGTTACCTACAGAAATACTACAGCTAAATACAATGTTACACTACAGCAATACCACAGCTATATACAATGTTACCTACAGTAATACTACAGCTATATACAGTGTTACCCTACAGAAATACAACAGCTATATACAGTGTTACCTACAGAAATTCTACAGCTGGATACAGTGTTACTCAGGTATATATACAGTGCTTCTCAGGTATATATGTTACCCTACAGAAATACTACAGCTATATAGTGTTACCTACAGTAATACTACCGCTGGATACAGTGTTATTCAGGTATATATATATATATATATATATATATATATATATATATATATATATATATATACATATACACATACACAGTGTTACCCTACAATTATACAACAGCTATACATAGTGTTACTTAGAAATATACTAGCAGACACTTCACGCATGCGCAATACTCATTCAGCGCTTTATATTATAAAGCGCATGCGCAAAACTGCATTTCAGTATTGGCAGCGCCTCTCGAATGCAAAGCGCATGCGCATCACCAATGCAAACACGGTGTCTACATCAATATATGGCAGCAACGCTTTCCTCGCCCGTACAACCTTTTACGCCGCTGACGCTGTAGGTGCAAGGCAGGAGTTAGGGTACGGCGCATGCTTACCTTCAGGATATTCTACATGAGTGAGGGAAACCGGACGCCATTGAACAGACAGCGAGCACTGCTCTACCGCCGCCATCTTACCCGGATACCGGGCGTTTGGAAAAGACCAATAGGAATCCAGAAAGGAGGTGTCGTCCAATAGAAATTTAATGGACGAGAATGGTCCAATCCATAAGTAAGGCAGGTTATTGTGTTGTTCAATAGGAAGGCAGATGGTACAATTGTACACCAGTGCATAACGCCTAAAGCACAACCTATCAGAAGCTAGGTCTACTGACACTATAACCAATCAGGACATAAAATAGGCTCTTGTGTTTATGACAATCCCACCAATGGTATTTTTCTGTGCCGGAAAGTAGTGTCATCGGTGACCAATCAAAAACAAAGAACAAGAGGGCTGTACCAATCAGTACATGTGATGCGGATTGGCGGGAGTTGCATGGATTTGAGACCGCCAATGAGAGCGCCGCACTCGCAGTCTCGCACTGAGTACAGTAAAGGCTGTCTATGCGCAAGGTAAATGGAAGGTGCCTGCTTGTCACGACGAGCTCTGCAATGGGACATCGTGAGACCAATTCCAGTGTGACTAGAACATTGTACAACATGCGCGTGTTAGCTGATATCATACGGTATCGCTCTGTTAGTGGCATACGCACGTATGCTGCGTGCCAGTGCTGTCCTAGGCATTCAACATTCTGCTGCCCTCTTCCCCTCTAGGTATTAGAACATTGTAATATTATATTTTGGTGAGGGAGTACAGTTACTTTTTTCCCATGGCATCCTACCAGTGCGTTTGTGTGTAGTGCAGAGTGTGTGTATCATGTATGTGTATAATATATATATATACACAACACACAGAGAAAACCCAGCACTCACTCACAAGCTCTCAGCTAAGATTTAAAAGCAAAAATGGAAAGGTTAGTCACCGCATCTGGCCAAATGGGACAAGCTCAGGTACCACGTCAAGGTCCTTTCCAATACCTGAGACCCTAAAACAGCCACACAATGCAAGCTTTCAAATCCAAACAAACTGAAAACAAGGGAAGGGTGCACAGGAATATGTAACCACCCTAGACATATACAAAACACGGAAGGGAACTGCACTCTCATACCGGACCGGGTACACATCCCATGACCCTGCAACATGCTCAGCCCAGGGTGCCACTGGCACTCACAGGAAGCTGTGCTGTCCCCAGAGCCACAAGCAGTTAACCCCATTCCCTGTGCACCCTTCCCTTGTTTTCAGTTTGTTTGGATTTGAAAGCTTGCATTGTGTGGCTGTTTTAGGGTCTCAGGTATTGGAAAGGACCTTGACGTGGTACCTGAGCTTGTCCCATTTGGCCAGATGCGGTGACTAACCTTTCCATTTTTGCTTTTAAATCTTAGCTGAGAGCTTGTAAGTGAGTGCTGGGTTTTCTCTGTATGTTGTATTAATTTGTTTTGTAATTTTCCCTATGGTTCTTGCACCCAGACCTGTCTGGGGTTAACTGCTTGTGGCTCTGGGGACAGCACAGCTTCCTGTGAGTGCCAGTGGCACCCAGGGCTGAGCATGTTGCAGGGTCATGGGATGTGTACCCGGTCCGGTATGAGAGTGCAGTTCCCTTCCGTGTTTTGTGTATATATATATATATATATATATATAAAGTCCAGCAGAAAAGGCACTCACTGTTCACATAAAATTTAACTTTTAATAAATATGCAAAGATTTAAAAAGACATAACGTTTCGGTGTTTGTCAAATGTCAGCAATACAAAATATCCTTGGTATCCCAAAAACTCACCTATCGTACCCAACAAATGCACTCCCTTATATACCAACAAACAAACCTTTTTGCGCTCCTGTGTCTGATTCACTGCTCACGTGGTGACGTAATGACGTCATCACGCTGCGTGTTCCCATGTTGAAACATCAACCAATCACGCTATTGTTAGTTGTCATGGCAACATAAACACAAAAACACAAAAGACGTTACCGTAGACACTGTGGGGCTAACTTATAATTCATGATCAATAGCGTCTTAAAGCAGATGAGTACCCGCCTCAGCCTATTAAAATGTGTCTCTCAGATATAAATGTATATCGTAGTCCTGGCTAGTTATGTTGCGAACGGTTACCATGGAAACCGGCATAGCGTGTCACCTGACCCATACACGAATGGGCTTAAAAACTCTATAGTCAACAGCACTATTCTTATAAAGGTCGATATCAGCATAGGTATATTGACACTGCACTGAACCTCCTAGCATTATCCGCTGTGCTCACGTAACCCTGTGTTATAATGCTGGCCAATCATATGGTGACCGGTTGTCATGGAAACACATAAGAATACATAAAAATACAATGCTGTTCTAACTATTGTGGGATTGATATGCGGATCATAATTGATATCAGCATTAGACCCCTACATGTGTCAGTCATGTTTATATATATTGTGGCACTAAGATGTTAATATGGGGTGTAGTGCTGGCCAACTACAACATGCTCAGTTATTACAGGGACCACTAAATCATGTCTCCTTGTTAGTATAAGAGCTGGCTCCTAGATCCCAATAAATTACCACACTTGGTCTACATTGGCAAAACCATAACGAGCTTCCGAGACCGAATGGCGAACCATCGCTGCGCAATACGTGAGGCACTGAGACAAGGGGATTCGGAGCAACCTGTTGCCCGACATTTTGCTGAACACAACCACAGTCTATCCAGTCTTAGATCGATGGTAATTGACCACGTGCCACCACTGAGGAGAGGTGGTGAGAGGGATACTAGGCTGTTACAAGTGGAAGCAAGATGGATTCACATGCTTGATACATTGGTTCCTAAAGGACTTAACACTGTCCTTGACTTCGGACCGTTCTACACAAAATAGTGCCATATTGGAATCTACCAGCTACTGTTGTATGCACTGTCACCCGAGACTATTCACATGGATTTTCATCCTAGTGGGTACCCACAGGTTTCTATGCATACTTCAAGAGGCATGGAGGGGAATGTTACCTCCATAGATGAGGTCTAGCGGAATCTGTTCTACCAGCTAAGTTTGTGCCATTAAATATGGATAAAAAGTGTATAGATAATTTTGGCATGATTCTCCATTTCACTGCTGTTGATTCATGCCTCATAGTTTTTAGAAATCATACATATCACTAAATATGAAAATGTTTTTATTTCTATTTTGCGCTGCTGTGCCATGATTTAATGCTCAGGATCTACACCACTTTTGACACTGATGCGCTGACACTTGTTTATAATTAGTGTGGTAATTTATTGGGATCTAGGAGCCAGCTCTTATACTAACAAGGAGACATGATTTAGTGGTCCCTGTAATAATTGAGCATGTTGTAGTTGGCCAGCACTACACCCATATTAACATCTGAGTGCCACAATATATATAAACATGACTGACACATGTAGGTGTCTAATTCTGATATCAATTATGATCTGCATATCAATCCCACAATAGTTAGAACAGCATTGTATTTTTATGTATTCTTATGTGTTTCCATGACAACCGGTCACCATATGATTGGCCAGCATTATAACACAGGGTTACGTGAGCACAGCGGATAATGCTAGGAGGTTCAGTGCAGTGTCAATATACCTATGCTGATATCGACCTTTATAAGAATAGTGCTGTTGACTATAGAGTTTTTGATCCCATTCGTGTATGGGTCAGGTGACACGCTATGCCGGTTTCCATGGTAACCGTTCGCAACATAACTAGCCAGGACTACGATATACATTTATATCTGAGAGCCACATTTTAATAGGCTGAGGCGGGTACTCATCTGCTTTAAGACGCTATCGATCATGAATTATAAGTTAGCTCCACAGTGTCTAAAGCTGTAACGTTTTTTGTGTTTATGTTGCCATGACAACTAACAATAGCGTGATTGGTTGATGTTTCAACATGGGAACACGCAGCGTGATGACATCATTACGTCACCACGTGAGCAGTGAATCAGACACAGGTAAAATAGGTTTGTTTGTTGGTATATAAGGGAGTTTATTTTTTGGGTACGATAGGTGAGTTTTTGGGATACCAAGGATATTTTGTATTGCTGACATTTGACAAAGGTGTTTTGTAAACACCGAAACGTTATGTCTTTTTAAATCTTTGCATATTTATTAAAAGTTAAATTTTATGTGAACAGTGAGTGCCTTTTTTGCTGGACTTTTTGTATACATTTTAAAGTGCACCCTGGCTGCTGGAAAAATTCTTTGATGTGCTTAACCTTCTTTGGACATTATATATATATATATATATATATATATATATATATATATATATATATATATATATATATATATATATATATATATATATATGTGTGTGTGTATAATATATATATATATATATGTGTGTGTGTGTGTAGTGTGTGTGTGTGTATAATATATATATATATATATATATGTGTGTGTAGTGCAGAGTGGGTGTAGTATGTGTGTGTAAAATATATATATATAGATGTGGGTGTAGTGTGTGTGTATCATGTATGTGTAAAATGTGTGTGTGTGTATATATATATATATATATAGATGTGTGTGTGTGTGTAGTGCAGAGTGGGTGAATATGTGGGTATAAAAAATATATATGTGTGTGTGTGTAGTGCAGAGTGGGTGAATATGTGTGTATAATATATATATATATATATATATATGTGTGTAGTGCAGATTGGGTGTAGTATGTATGTGTATAATATATATGTGTGTGTAGTGCAGAGTGGGTGAATATGTGTGTATAATATATATATGTTAGTGGGTGTATAATACAGTATGTGTATAATATATATGTGTGTATAGTGCAGAGTGGGTGAATATGTGTGTGTATAATATATATATATGTGTGTGTAGTGCAGAGTGGGTGAATGTGTGTATAATATATATATATAGAAAAAATAACATTGTGTAGTTCATTACCAAATCTAGACAGGCCCAGAGGCTTGTTTTCCCACAGAAAACCTCTGAATTACATTGTTTCCAATGCAGCAAAGGATTCTGGGTAAGATATGCAAATTAAGTACACAATGACACACCTTTTTACTTCAGTCTGCTTTTCAGCAGAATCACTGCACTAACCCTAGCTAAGTTTATAAGCTGTGTGAACAGCGATACTTTGGCGTAAAGGGAACCTGCTGAAAAGCAGACTGAAGTAAAAAGGTGTGTCATTGTGTACTTAATTTGCATATTTTACCCGGAATCCTTTGCTGCATTGGAAACAATGTAATTCAGAGGTTTTCTGTGGGTAAACAAGCCTCTGGGCCTGTCTAGATTTGTTAATGAACTACACAATGAGTTATTTTTTCTATATTTTGTGCGTAGTGGAGGATTTTAAACTCGCCTTTTATCTCCCCCTAATTTAAAATGTTGTTGTATTCTGCCTGGAATCAACTTCACCCAGCAGTGATTCTAACCTTCTCCCAGCTGATGAGTGGCAAAAACCACGAAACAGTCTGTCCTGGGATGGTTATGAATCACTGCACTAACCCTAAGTTTATAAGCTGTGTGAACAGCGATACTTTGGCGTAAAGGGAACCTGCTGAAAAGCAGACTGAAGTAAAAAGGTGTGCCATTGTGTACTTAATTTGCATATATTACCCAGAATCCTTTGCTGCATTGGAAACAATGTAATTCAGAGGTTTTCTGTGGGAAAACAAGCCTCTGGGCCTGTCTAGATTTGTTAATGAACTGCACAATGAGTTATTTTTTCTATATTTTGTGCGTGGTGGAGGATTTTAAACTCGCCTTTTATCTCCCCCTAATTTAAAATGTTGTTATATATATATATATATATATATATATATATATAGTCTTTAACAAACGTGAAGTTTAATGTAACGTTTCGGGGACCGTATCCCCTTCCTCAGACAGTGAAGCACAGTGACAAACAAACTTTTAAAGCACACCTATCCAATAAAACACAAACCCCACCCCCAATTAAAGCAAAAAAACCCGCCAAAAGGTAGTCATAGCAGCCAAAGTAAACAGAATAAACAACTTAGTGTTATGTGACTTTCATACATCATGTTACAAAACAATATGATACGATCCTCAATGTAATCCTGAGAAACAGTGAAATAAATAATGCTGTGACAAGTGCATATGCATAAACAATTGAGAATGCCCAAAATGGTACTAATATGTGAACAGAAAACATATGACATTTAACACTTTAAAACGAGTGTACACAAATGTAATGATTGTAACCGGCAAAGGACCACACACATAGAAAATACTAAGGAGCAATCAGGCATGTGGACTGACATATACGCTGTAGCTCATCAGCAGCTATACTAAGAATACGTACGGCAAATATCAAACACATAAGCACTATGTAAGACAATTGTGGATAGCTTATAATTACCGGGGAGGATCAGCAAGTATACACGATGGAACACCGCCACCGGAGAGCCACACTGAAAGAGCACGTCGCATCAGTGTGCGTGTGACGTAACTGCCTGCCCCCAGCTGTAAAAACAACAACAGCTGATCCACTGTTGCGGCGTGCACTGTCAGTGTGAGAAACGGGCAATAAGAGATGAGACCCTGCCCACGCAACAGTAAAAACAAACCACAAAAATAACCATAATATAAGAAGGAAAATATAACCCAAAACTATAAACCATTGATGAATAAAAAAAAAGGGGGGGGGGACCAGAGAAACAGAGAATGAAAGAACAAATAAATGTAAACAGGACAAAATAAGTGAAGGTAGCAACCAAAAAGGTACAGAGTATGAAAAAAGCATAGAAAGAGCAGAAAAAACAACGACACACAATAATAGAGACAAAAATGTGATGACACATGAGAAAAAACAAAAAGAAAATAAGAACAGAATATAGGAGAACCATGCACCCACAACGGACAGTGAAAACTACAAAGAACAATGTAATAACATAGTGACAGAACCCAAACCACCCAAATAAAGAAATAAAAAGAAATAAAAAAGAATTAGATAAATAAATAATAAAATGAAAAAACAGAATCAAACATAAGCACGTGAAAACTGAAATAGACAAGAGCATAAACACACGAACAAAAACAACAACAAAATAACAAAAACAACAGCAGAAGACAAACCACAAAAAACTAAATACAAAAACAAAAAACAATAAAGGAACCAACAAACGAACAACACAGCACACATACAAAAAAAATGAATGGACGTCGGACTCTCATCACGCAGTAGTGGAGCACACGCTCTCGCGAGTGGATATTCACATTACAGGAAGCAATGCCAATCCAACATGGAATTAAGACCATGTGGATATATCTTGTTCAGGCGGTATGTCCATCTGGCTTCGATTTGAAGGAGAACCTTATTCCTGTCACCTCCCTGTCTAAGTGGAGGAACATGATCAATCAGAACAAAGCGCAAATCAGTCTAGCCACGGGTTGGTCGCTCTTTTTGTTCTTGATTGCAGCTCTTATTGAGGATCTATGATTAGCCATTCTCGTACGGGCATCATCAGTTGTTTTGCCCACATAGAATTTGGCACAGCTGCAGCTGAGTAAATAAACCACAAATGTCGGGGTGCATGACAACCGGTGGAGAATGGTGTACTTCTTGTTTTTATGTGGGTGGCCCCAGAGAGCATAGAGCTACACGTAGTGCATCCCAAACATCGGTAACAACCCAATTTCTTGGGTTGAAACCAAGTTGTGTCTTGGTAACAGTGGATTGGATCAGTCTTCATAATTAAGTCCCGTAGGTTTGTGTTTCTTTTGTACCCAACACGGGGAGGGGCCCACTTAGATAGTGGTAAGTTAGGATCCTCCCCTTGAACAATATGCCAGTGCTGACGTAGTCTCTTACCGACAAGTCGTGCATCTGGAGCATATTTGGTGGTAAAGGTCATACTTGGATTAGTCACCTCCTCAGCTCTTTGTGAAGTTCCGGCATCCATGCAATTTACTCTTGCCTGATTGATGATTCTTGGCCGATATCCCCTGTCACGGAATTTATTAGCCATGGTCTCTAGTTGCCGAGCTTGTTTGTTGATTTCACTGTTAGCTCTGATGACTCTGGTAAGTTGTGCTTGTGGAATTGCCTGAAGTAAAGCTCCTGGGTGGCAGCTAGTCGCATGCAGCAGGGAGTTGCGGTCAGTTGGTTTCTGGAACATGGTAGTACCCAGTTTCCCCCCAGTCTTGAAAATTCTCAGATTCAGGAGTGTCCGGTCAAGTTTAAGATCAATCATCACCTTGAATCAATAGATTTCCTGGACCTGAGAATTTTCAAGACTGGGGGGAAACTGGGTACTACCATGTTCCAGAAACCAACTGACGGCAACTCCCTACTGCATGCGACTAGCTGCCACCCAGGAGCTTTACTTCAGGCAATTCCACAAGCACAACTTACCAGAGTCATCAGAGCTAACAGTGACATCAACAAACAAGCTCAGCAACTAGAGACCATGGCTAATAAATTCTGTGACAGGGGATATCGGCCAAGAATAATCAATCAGGCAAGAGTAAATTGCATGGATGCCGGAACTTCACAAAGAGCTGAGGAGGTGTCTAATCCACGTATGACCTTTACCACCAAATATGCTCCAGATGCACGACTTGTCGGTAAGAGTCTACGTCAGCACTGGCATATTGTTCAAGGGGATCCTAACTTACCACTATCTAAGTGGGCCCCTCCCCGTGTTGGGTACAAAAGAAACACAAACCTACGGGACTTAATTATGAAGACTGATCCAATCCACTGTTACCAAGACACGACTTGGTTACAACCCAAGAAATTGGGTTGTTACCGATGTTTGGGATGCACTACGTGTAGCTCTATGCTCCCTGGGGCCACATTCAGCCACCCACATAAAAACAAGAAGTACACCATTCGCCACCGGTTGTCATGCACCACAACATTTGTGGTTTATTTACTCAGCTGCAGCTGTGCCAAATTCTATGTGGGCAAAACAACTGATGATGCCCGTACGAGAATGGCTAATCATAGATCCTCAATAAGAGCTGCAATCAAGAACAAAAAGAGCGACCAACCCGTGGCTAGACACTTCCTGGAAGCCGGGCATAATTCCACTGATTTGCGCTTTGTTCTGATTGATCATGTTCCTCCACTTAGACGGGGAGGTGACAGGAATAAGGTTCTCCTTCAAATCGAAGCAAGATGGACATACCGCCTGAACACAATATATCCACATGGTCTTAATTCCATGTTGGATTGCCATTGCTTCCTCTAATGTGTATGTCCACTCACGAGAGCGTGTGCTCCACTACTGCGTGATGAGAGTCCGACGTCCATTCATTGTCTTATTTGTATGTGTGCTGTGTTGTTTTATTGCACTGTTCGTTTGTTGGTTCCTTTATTGTTTTTTTGTGGTTTGTCTTCTGCTGTTGTTTTTGTTATTTTGTTGGGTTTTTTGTTTGTGTGTTTATGCTCTTGTCTATTTCAGTTTTCACGTGCTTATGTTTGATTCTGTTTATGTTTTGTTTTTGTTTTTTTAATTTTATTATTTATTTATCTAATTCTTTTTTATTTCTTATTTCTTTTTTATTTATTTGGGTGGTTTGGGGTCTGTCACTATGTTATTACATTGTTCTTTGTTAGTTTTCACTGTCCGTTGTGGGCGCATTGTTCTCCCATATTCTGTTCTTATTTTCTTTTTTCTCATGTGTCCTCACATTTTTGTCTCTATTATTGTGTGTTGTTGTTTTTTCTGCTCTTTCTATGCTTTTTTCATACTCTGTACCTTTTTGGTCGCTACCTTCACTTATTTCGTCCTGTTCACATTTATTTGTTCTTTCATTTTTTCATTCTCTGTTTCTCTGGTTTTCAGTCCCCCCTTTTTTTTATTCATCAATGGTTTATAGTTTTGGGTTATATTTTCCTTCTTATATTATGGTTATTTTTGTGGTTTGTTTTTACTGTGGCGTGGGCAGGCTCTCATCTCTTATTGCCCGTTTCTCACACTGACAGTGCACGCCGCAACAGTGGATCAGCTGTTGTTGTTTTTACAGCTGGGGGCAGGCAGTTACGTCACACGCACGCTGATGCGACGTGCTCTTTCAGTGTGGCTCTCCGGTGGCGGTGTTCCATCGTGTATACTTGCTGATCCTCCCCGGTAATTATAAGCTATCCACAATTGTCTTACATAGTGCTTATGTGTTTGATATTTGCCATACGTATTCTTAGTATAGCTGCTGATGAGCTACAGCGTATATGTCAGTCTACATGCCTGATCGCTCCTTAGTATTTTCTATGTGTGTGGTCCTTTGCTGGTTACAATCATTACATTTATGTACACTCGTTTTAAAGTGTTAAATGTCTTATATGTTTTCTGTTCACATATTAGTACCATTTTGGGCATTCTTACTTGTTTATGTATATGCACTTGTCACAGCATTATTTATTTCACTGTTTCTCAGGATTACATTGAGGATTGTATCATATTGTTTTGTAACATGATGTATGAAAGTCACATGACACTAAGTTGTTTACTCTGTTTACTTTGGTTGCTATGACTACCTTTTGGCGTTTTTTTTTGCTTTAATTGGTGGTGGGGTTTGTGTTTTATTGGATAGGTGTGCTTTAAAAGTTTGTCACTGTGCTTCACTGTCTGAGGAAGGGGATACGGTCCCCGAAACGTTACATTAAACTTCACGTTTGTTAAAAAGACCAGTGAGTGCATTCCATTGCTTACATATATTACTTTACTGTCTGCACCCTGGCAGTTGGAGTCGAAGTGAGAGTGCTCTTCATTTGCTATTATATATATATATATATATGTGTGTGTATAATATATATATATGTGTGTGTAGTGCAGAGTGGGTGTAGTATGTGTGTGTATAATATATATATATATATATATATGTGTGTGTGTGTGTGTGTAGTGCAGAGTGGGTGAATATGTGTGTATAATATATATATATATATGTGAGTGGGTGTAGTGTGTGTTTAATATATGTGTGTGTAGTGCAGAGTGGGTGAATATGTGTGTATAATATATATATATGTGTGTGTGTAGTGCAGAGTGGGTGAATATGTGTTCATAATATATATATATATATATGTGAGTGGGTGTAGTGTGTGTATACTATATGTGTGTGTAGTGCAGAGTGGGTGAATATGTGTGTATAATATTATATATATATATATATATATATATATATGTGGGTGTAGTATGTGTGTGTATAATATATATATGTGTGTGTGTGTGTAGTGCAGAGTGGGTGAATATGTGTGTATAATATATATATATATGTGAGTGGGTGTAGTGTGTGTATAATATATATGTGTGTGTAGTGCAGAGTGGGTGAATATGTGTGTATAATATATATATATTTGTGAGTGGGTGTAGTGTGTGTATAATATATATGTGTGTGTAGTGCAGAGTGGGTGAATATGTATAATATACATACATATATATATGTGTGTGTGTGTAGTGCATGTATGTGTTTTTTTAATTTATATATATATGATGTTTCAGGTGGGAGGCTGATCTCTACACTAAAGCTAAAATTACCCCAAAAAGCTCCCTACATGCTCCCTAATTAACCCCTTCACTGCTGGGCATAATACACATATGTGCGCAGTGGCATTTAGCGGCCTTCTAATTACCAAAAAGCAACGCCAAAGCCATATATGTCTGTTATTTCTGAACAAAGGGGATGCCAGAGAAGCATTTACAAACATTTATGCCATAATTGCACAAGCTGTTTGTAAACAATTTCAGTGAGAAACCGAAAGTTAGTGAAAAAATTTGTGAAAAAGTGAACGATTTTTTGTATTTGATCGCATTTGGCGGTGAAATGGTGGCATGAAATATACCAAAATGGGCCTAGATCAATACTTTGGGATGTCTTCTAAAAAATATATATACATGTCAATAGCTATTCAGGGATTCCTGAAAGATATCCGTGTACCAATGTAAATAGCGCTAATTTTGAAAAAAAAGTGGTTTGGAAATAGCAAAGTGCTACTTGTATTTAAGGCCCTATAACTTGCAAAGAACATGTAAACATTGGGTATTTCTAAACTCAGGACAAATTTTAGAAACTATTTAGCATGGATGTTTTTTGGTGGTTGCAGATGTGTAACAGATTTTGGGGCTAAAAGTTAGAAAAAGTGTTTTTTTCCCATTTTTTTCTCATATTTTATAAAAGATTTTATAGTAAATTATAAGATATGATGAAAATAATGGTATCTTTAGAAAGTTAATTTAATGGCGAGAAAAACGGTATATAATATGTGTTGGTACATTAAATGAGTAAGAGGAAAATTACAGCTAAACATAAACACTGCAGAAATGTAAAAATAGCCATTGTCATTAAGGGTAAGAAAATTGAAAAATGGTCCGGTCATTAAGGGGTTAAAGCCTATTGAATCCTCCCCCAAAAATCGGCAATCATTGCTGTCCGTATGACACGCCTACACCCAAAGCATACTCATTGGTCATAAATCAGTGAACATGTATTAATCAGTAAACATGTATTGATATAAATACAATGTGTATAAAAACTACCATCTATATAAGCTCTATACCTCACATTCAGTGGTGAAACCAGTGCCATCAAAGACTGCGTGGCTTCCCTCCTACGCTGCATGCAGAAAAAACATACACACTTCGGATAAATCGGAACATACAATAAAAGATAAGCAAACCGCCCACCTTCACCTAAGGCCAATCACTATGGTCAGGGCATGTCTCCATATACACGAATGATAATCAAAACATGAAAAGGGGGCGGGCCACGCACAACCTACTACCGCATACCCACCTGTCATAGCCTTACAAGCACCATACATTGTCATCCTAAGGGGCGGAGAAAACACGTCCACATTGCCAGAGGGCGAGCCAATCACCATCTGCTGCCATATACCAGCCCCTCATTACATCACACACAGTCCTCACTGGTGGAGGAGAGACCCAACCCACAACGAATCAACACCATACCACATTACCAAAAGGGGAGGGGGAAAGGGTGCGTATCCCATTGATTCATAGCAACAAAATCCAAACAACACAGAGAGATTGCACTACCATATGTTAAGAACTAGCTCATACCATACTTAGCTGTCACCCTTGGAGTATAAAAGGGCAAAGCGTGTCTGGAGATATATTGAATCTGAGTAAAAAGCACCACTCCTCAAATCTTCACCCTAACCTGGGCATTACATGTCCCCAAAATAAACCTATATGGCCCCAGGTCAGAGAAATATACGAAATTTGCAAAATATAAAATCCAACACATTCACCCCACACAAAGTATGCTCCATAGTGACAGGCTACCACCGTGTCATATCAGACTAGTATCATATTTATACATAAAAGGCAGAAAGGGGATAGGCGGGGTAGCAATTAGCTCTTTCAGGGCAAAGTTTAATCAATTTAACAAACATAAGGGGAATGGGAGGGATACACAATAATCCAAATAGAAGAGGGAGTGGCCTTAGCAGCCTGGTATCCGTGACATAGGGTAGGTTAGCAACTGCCTCAATCTTGGCGGAATCTGCCAGTAACCCTTGCAGAGATCTAACGTCGTCAGAAAGTTACCCCGGACGATGCAGTCTAATAGCTCATCCACCATAGGGTGTGACGGACTCTGGATACCTCCACCGGGTATCACCGCCAAACAATCCTTCTTTACCCTGGAACTTGTAGCTGTATAGCGGGAAAGTGATTATAGCAAGTAGCACGCCCTAATTACCAGACAAGACCAGTATTAAGGTGAAACACGAATAGACTTTATTGGGACAAAAACACAGCTCATGTACACAATTGCCATCTGATAAGAGCCTTATCTGATCAAGAGATCACTACCCCTCCAGACAGGCTGGCGCCTCCATAGCACCAAAGTAGTAGAGAGATCGCAGTTTTGGGGTGATCCCGAAGGAGCGGCAGCTGTTCGAGGGTACCATTGAAGAGCCCCGGGCCCCCAGATGTCACAGTCCAAAAAGCAACATGATCCGTGGCTGGGGGCCGGAGCGGTAGGCTAGTAAAGGGTACTCAGGAACAGCATGAGGTAGAGAGGTGTCCAAACTCCAGGTTCCCGAGTGAGCTCCCTCTTAGCAATCACCCCAACCAATGCCCATCAAAGGTATGACAGGTCACCAAAAGAGTGGAGCTCTGGGGCAAATGGCTTTGTGAGCAACTTAGGTTAAAGTCCAGCCGGTATCTCTAGCGATCCCACCCGGTGAATAGTTACCAAAGACTGCAAGGCAGGAAGGGACCAGGCGGGGTAGCGATCAGCTCTTTTAGGACAAAGTTCAATCACTGTAAGAAACATTTGGGGAACAGGAGGGAAACACAATAATCCAAATAGAAGAGGGAGTGGCCTTGGCAGCCTGGTATCCGTGACATAGGGTAGGTGTCGGTCATTAAGCCTACGGTAGTCTACACAGAAGCGGGTCTTGCCACCCTGCTTGGGCACAAGCATTACCGTGGATGCCTAGGGACTGTTGGATGGCTCGATAACTCCCGTATCAAGCATCTCCCTAATCTCGCTGCGCATGTCTTCCCTAACTGACTCGAGGACCCAGTACGCCGGCTGCCATAAGGGCACCTGTCCCGGGGTCTCCACCTGGTGCATCGCTACCGTGGGGTATCCAGGGTCCGTGGAGAACATGTCCTGTCGGTTCTCTAGTACCTGTCTGACTTGCTCCCGCTGCACAGTCCCTATCCGCACATCTACTCATGTCCCCCACGCCTGCTGGTGCCCTACTCCGCCCAGGCTGCTCCGGCATGGGGAGACTCTCTGAGTCCTCCATGGTCGGAGCACATATGGCGGCTACCTCCTCTGACCTCTCCTGGTACGCCTTCAGCATGTTCACATGAAAGGTTGTTCATCTGAACATTTGGCTACCAGGTAGGTAGTATCACAAAGCTGTTCTACTACTCGATAGGGTCCCTGTCAAGCGACCTGCAGCTTATCCATCTTATTAGATTTTAGGACAAGAACCTTCTGCCCTACTTCCAGGGTGCGGTTATGAGCTGTACGGTCGTACCACCGCTTCTGCTTACCCTGGGCGATCTGAAGGTTCTTCCTTACCATGGCGGTGAGGTCCTTCAGTCAGTCCCTAAACTCTAGGACATATCCTACAATGGAGGGTCCCTCCTCCCAAACCGACCTTTCCCAGTGGGCTCTAAGCAGGTCTAGGGGCCCCCTCGCCCTCCGGCCATATACTAGTTCAATGGAAGAAAATCAGGTAGATTCCTTTGGCACCTCCCGGGAAAGCGCACAGGAGAGGCGGCAGGTATCTCTCACAGTCCTTATGAGAGACAGAGAACTTCCGAAGCAGCTTTTTCAGTGTCCCATTGAACCTCTCGCATAATCCGTTAGTCTGGGGGTGGTATAGGGAGCTCGTCAGAGGGTTTATGCCACAAAGCCTCCATAGCTGCTGGGTGAGCTCAGCAGTAAATTGAGTCCCTTGGTCCGAGATAATCTCTTGGGGAAACCCACTCTAGCAAAGATCCGGAGCAGGGCATTGGCTTTTGTCTCTGCCTGGATGTTGGCCAGGGAGATTGCCACCGGGTAGCGTAGTCTACAACCGTCACTATATATCTCTTTCCCGAGGGTCTGGGACGGGGCAATTGTTCCGACGATATCAACAGCTATCCTGCTGAACGGTTCGTCAATGATAGGGAGGGGATGCAAGGAAGCTTTGGAGTGGTCACCTATCTTCCCTACTCTCTGACAGATGTACTGTCTAACGTGCCCCGTAATCCGGGCCAGAAAAAGGTCTTTGTAAATCAGTGGCCGGTCCTAGTAATCCCTAGGTGTCCTGCCAGTGGAATGTCGTGCCCTATGCATAGTAGGTCGTACCGATAGTTTTGCGGCACCACCAACTGTCGCTTAGACATCTGCCTGCTCCCGTCACCCTCTATAACCTGGTATAGAAGTCCTCTGTCCCACTCAAAGCGGTCCCCTCCTAATGCAAGTCAGAGGGGGAAACCCAGGAGATGGGGTAATCTGTTGAGGTAGTAGTCGGGTGGGGGTGGCTTACCTGGGTCCCATCCTCGAGTGCTTCAGCATGGCACCTGGCTTGTTAGCAGGTGGTTACTGAGCAAGCATCCGTAGGGCCATCCATAAGAATGGAGGAGGCGAGATGTCCCAAGTCATTCCCTAGTAGAACTTCCGCCGGCAAGTGGCCCATGACACCCACTTCCACAGCACTGGAACCGGAACCCCAATCCAAGTGGACCCGTGCTGTGGGGATTTAGAGCACCTTACCCCCAGCCACACAAATTGTAACTGATTTCCTGGTCTGGTCCGAACTGGTGACCAGGTGTGGCTGGACAAGAGTAACGGTGGCTCCGCTGTCACGTAACCCTTGGGCCTGCCGGCCATTAATCCAAACTGGCTGCAGACGATTGTCGCTAGCTGCCGCTTGTACCGGGTCTTCCTCATGCAAGATCCAAAATTCCTCTTTGGCCCAAGCGGCGGGGTCAGCGGGGCTCCCTGACTCCAAGCAGTGTGCTGCTGCTCTGGAAACCCCAGCCTGTGCTCTGGTCCAGTTGGTAGGGGGCAAATTCTTTGGGCAATTGGACCAAACATGTCCCATCTGATCACACCCATAGCACCGGATTTCTGTCTTCAGGGGTGGACTGGGGCAAGAAGCGCGGGGTTGAGCCGGTGCAGCAGAAGGGTACCAGTGGGTCACTGGAGGACGAGGAGGTGCACTAGTAGGGCGGACCATTGGACGGGGTTCGGGTCAAACGGTGCATTGGGCATCTAAGGACTGGTCTACCAGAACTTATGTTCCAGGGGGATAGCCTCAAAAGCGTTCAAAGCCCTTCCCGACAGCTTTCCTATCAGGAGGGTAACCCAGTCTGTCTCGCCAATACCCTGCAGCTCACACTGGGTCTCAAATACCTGGAGGTACCGGTCAATTTCTTCCTCTCCATCTTTATAGGCACGGAAGGCCTCATGGGGTAACTTCTTTCGGCCGGGCTCCCCCCAGAGCCTTCTGGACCTCCAGCATCTTGAGATGAGTGGTGTCAGCAATAATCGTAGTAATAACCTCCTGTGGTGGGTTAGTCCCATAAAGTGCCAGCCGCCATTGGATCTCCCGCTGGACTTCAGACATATCAGTTCCCCCTGTTGAGGGCTTGCTGGCCCGGCTGCTGCCTGGTTTACTGGCCTGATCGCTGGCTCGGTCGCCCTCCATCAGCTCTGCAATGATGGCTGCTTTCGGGTTATTGCTGACCACTTGTCCATGAACTTCCAGCAAGTCTTTCAGGATACTCCTCTTAAGCCCGGAGTACCGCTGTTCCATCCAAAGAGGTCCTGTTGGTGGTTTGAATGTTCCAGGTAGAAGGAAACATCCCACCGCTGCCAACCAGATGTGGCTGACTCTGGATACCCCGACTGGGTATCTCCGCCAAACAATACTTCTTTATTCTGGAACCTGTAGCTGTATAGCGGGAAAGTGATTATAGCAAGTAGCCCACCATAATAACCAGACAAGACCACTATTAAGGTGAAACATGAACAGACTTTATTGGGACAAACACACAGCTTATGTACACAATTGCCATGTGATAAGAGCTTTATCTGATCAAGAGATCATCGCCCCTCCAGATAGGTTGGCACCTTCATAGGGCCATAGGGGTATAGAGATTCCTACAATAGCTAGGTTGCAGTTTTGGGATGATCTTGAGGGAGCGGCGGCTATTCCAGGGTACCATTGGAGAGCAGCAGCCTGGCAAAGGGTACTCAGGACCAGCATAAGGTGGGGAGGTGTCAAAAAACCCAGGTTGCCGAGTGAACTCCCTCTTCGTAATCACCCCAACCCATGCCCATCAAAGGTATGACAGGTCCCCAAAAGAGCGGAGCTCTGGGACAAAGGGCTTCTGGAGTGTCTTGGAACGCTGTGTTCTTTTGCCGCCATGCATAACTCCCCTTGTTATGACCAAATTACTCAATCTTTGTTTCATCAGTCCACAGCACATTCTTCCAAAATGAAGCTGGCTTGTCCAAATGTGTGTTTGCATACCTCAAGCGACTCTGTTTGTGGCGTGTGTGCAGAAAAGGCTTCTTCCGCATCACTCTCCTATACGCTGAATTGTTGAACGATGCACAGTGACACCATCTGCAGCAAGATGTTGTAGGTCTTTGGAGGTGGTCTGTGGGCTGTTTTTGACCGTTCTCACCATCCTTTGCCTCTCCGATATTTTACTTCTAGCCTTAACGAGAACTGTGCCTGTGGTCTTCCATTGCCTCACTATGTTCCTCACAGTGGACATTGACAGCTTAAATCTCTGCAATAGCTTTTTGTAACCTTAACCTAAACGATAATGTTGAACAATCTTTGTTTTCAGGTCATTTGAGAGTTGTTTTGAGGCCCCCATGTTGCCACTCTTCAGAGGAGAGTCAAAGAGAACAACAACTTGCAATTGGCCATCTTAAATACCCTTTCTCATGATTGGATGCACCTGTCTATGAAGTTCAAGGCTTAATGGGCTCACCAAACCAATTGTGTGTTCCAATTAATCAGTGCTAGGTAGTTACAGGTATTCAAATCAACAAAATAACAAGGGTGCCCAAATTTATGCACCTGTCTAATTTCGTTTTGATGCATATTGCATATTTTCTGTTAATCCAATAAACCTCATTTCACTACTGAAATATTACTGTGTCCTTCAGTTATTTGATAGATCAAAATGAAATTGCTGATCCAAACACCTAACTATTTATAAATGAAAATCATGGAAATTGTCAGGGGTGCCTAAACTTACATACGACTGTTTATATATATATATATATATATATATATATATATATATATGTGTGTGTTTGTGTGTGTATGTGTAGTGCAGTGTGTATACAGGTTTGTGTGTGTGTAGTACATTGTATGTGTATATAGGTGTGTGTAGTTCAGTGTGTGTGTGTATGTTGTTCAGTGTGTGTATATTGGTGTGTGTGTCAGTGACATGCGGTGAGGTCAGTGGCTGGTATCAGATATACACATATGAGTCTGAGTAGATACTATTTTCATATACGATTTGGGAAAATTATATAGCCATATATCTATAGTGCTATAACCGGAGGCTACTGCTAATAGTCTTCCATTGGAGGATTAGCTTGTTTTTCACATCCCAGCAGTGTTATGTGACATGTGTCTGTAGTAAGCGCTATGTCCAGCAGCTCGGTCACTAACGTACACAAATGTCAAAATACACCGCAAAGAAGGTCAAATCTGTAAACTGCTACACAGTAAAGATACGTTTTATTAAAATGTTAGCCAGTCAGCTAAACTTAGTCGGGACTGGCACAGGAACACACATGTTTGCAAACACACTAAATCCAGCAGACTCTACACAGCAGCAAACTCTTCAGATTAGATTATATTCCAATAAAAGCAAATTCCAATCCATTAGACCCCCCCCCCATGCAAAAGCATTTTATAGCAACTCAGTTTTTCCCTCTTTTTCATCCTTTTGAGCATCATTTTAAAATAGTAAAAGTTCTGAAATTAGTAAATTGTAACTAATGTAAGAACCTTCCGACTTTTATGGAAGCAAAAGATACAATACATAACCAGCCAAAATAATGAGTCTGTGTTTAATGTGTAACCAGTTGTATTAAAGTGACACTGGGGATGACAATGTTTTGCAAGCAGTTAACCTTTGCAGCAGCATTCTATACAAACAGTGTGAGTCTTTTCCTGCCAGTTATAAACATAATCCTACTGTGCCCACTTGTATGCTTAGTGCTCTAGTAGTTCATATCTCTAGGCCTTTTTTCTAATTTTGACAAGCTAGGTGGTACAGCCAATCAGGAACCACAATACACACTGCATTAAATAGCAAAGAGCACTATGACATCCCTGTCACTCACACACAGCACAGCCATAGATATGTCACACATACTGTAGTGCAGTAAGACCTGTGACAGTGACGCTCTCTGGCTATACGCTAGCAATGCATTGTTTATATCATGTTAAGTACTGACATCCCTGTCACTCACACACAGCACAGCCATAGATATGTCACACATGCTGTAGTGCAGTGAGACCTGTGACAGTGACGCTCTCTGGCTATACGCTAGCAATGCATTGTTAATATCATGTTTAGCACTGACATCCCTGTCACACACAGCAGAGCCATAGATATGTCACACATACTGTAGTGCAGTAAGACCTGTGACAGTGACGCTCTCTGGCTATACGCTAGCAATGCATTGTTTATATCATGTTAAGCACTGACATTCCTGTCACACACAGCAGAGCCATAGATATGTCACACATGCTGTAGTGCAGTAAGACCTGTGACAGTGACATTCTCTGGCTATACGCTAGCAATGCATTGTTAATATCATGTTTAGCACTGACATCCCTGTCACACACAGCAGAGCCATAGATATGTCACACATACTGTAGTGCAGTAAGACCTGTGACAGTGACGCTCTCTGGCTATACGCTAGCAATGCATTGTTTATATCATGTTAAGCACTGACATCCCTGTCACTCACACACAGCAGAGCCATAGATATGTCACACATACTGTAGTGCAGTAAGACCTGTGACAGTGACGCTCTCTGGCTATACTCTAGCAATGCATTGTTTATATCATGTTAAGCACTGACATCCCTGTCACTCACACACAGCAGAGCCATAGATATGTCACACATGCTGTAGTGCAGTAAGACCTGTGACAGTGACACTCTCTGGCTATACGCTAGCAATGCATTGTTTATATCATGTTAAGCACTGACATCCCTATCACACACGGCAGAGCCATAGATATGTCACACATGCTGTAGTGCAGTAAGACCTGTGACAGTGACATTCTCTGGCTATACGCTAGCAATGCATTGTTTATATCATGTTAAACACTGACATCCCTGTCACACACAGCAGAGCCATAGATATGTCACACATGCTGTAGTGCAGTAAGACCTGTGACAGTGACGCTCTCTGGCTATACGCTAGCAATGTATTGTTTATATCATGTTAAGCACTGACATCCCTGTCACTCACACACAGCAGAGCCATAGATATGTCACACATGCTGTAGTGCAGTAAGACCTGTGACAGTGACGCTCTCTGGCTATACGCTAGCAATGCATTGTTTATATCATGTTAAGCACTGACATCCCTGTCACACACACACAGCAGAGCCATAGATATGTCACACATACTGTAGTGCAGTGAGACCTGTGACAGTGACACTCTCTGGCTATACGCTAGCAATGCATTGTTTATATCATGTTAAACACTGACATCCCTGTCACACACAGCAGAGCCATAGATATGTCACACATACTGTAGTGCAGTGAGACCTGTGACAGTGACATTCTCTGGCTATACGCTAGCAATGCATTGTTTATATCATGTTAAACACTGACATCCCTGTCACACACAGCAGAGCCATAGATATGTCACACATGCTGTAGTGCAGTAAGACCTGTGACAGTGACGCTCTCTGGCTATACGCTAGCAATGTATTGTTTATATCATGTTAAGCACTGACATCCCTGTCACTCACACACAGCAGAGCCATAGATATGTCACACATGCTGTAGTGCAGTAAGACCTGTGACAGTGACGCTCTCTGGCTATACGCTAGCAATGCATTGTTTATATCATGTTAAGCACTGACATCCCTGTCACACACACACAGCAGAGCCATAGATATGTCACACATACTGTAGTGCAGTGAGACCTGTGACAGTGACACTCTCTGGCTATACGCTAGCAATGCATTGTTTATATCATGTTAAGCACTGACATCCCTGTCACACACGGCAGAGCCATAGATATGTCACACATGCTGTAGTGCAGTAAGACCTGTGACAGTGACGCTCTCTGGCTATACGCTAGCAATGCATTGTTTATATCATGTTAAGCACTGACATCCCTGTCACACACAGCAGAGCCATAGATATGTCACACATACTGTAGTGCAGTAAGACCTGTGACAGTGACGCTCTCTGGCTATACGCTAGCAATGTATTGTTTATATCATGTTAAGCACTGACATCCTTGTCACTCACACACAGCAGAGCCATAGATATGTCACACATACTGTAGTGCAGTAAGACCTGTGACAGTGACGCTCTCTGGCTATACGCTAGCAATGTATTGTTTATATCATGTTAAGTACTGACATCCCTGTCACACACGGCAGAGCCATAGATATGTCACACATGCTGTAGTGCAGTAAGACCTGTGACAGTGACGCTCTCTGGCTATACGCTAGCAATGTATTGTTTATATCATGTTAAGCACTGACATCCCTGTCACTCACACACAGCAGAGCCATAGATATGTCACACATACTGTAGTGCAGTAAGACCTGTGACAGTGACGCTCTCTGGCTATACGCTAGCAATGCATTGTTTATATCATGTTAAACACTGACATCCCTGTCACACACAGCAGAGCCATAGATATGTCACACGTGCTGTAGTGCAGTAAGACCTGTGACAGTGACATTCTCTGGCTATACGCTAGCAATGCATTGTTTATATCATGCTAAGCACTGACATCCCTGTCACACACGGCAGAGCCATAGATATGTCACACATGCTGTAGTGCAGTGAGACCTGTGACAGTGACGCTCTCTGGCTATACGCTAGCAATGCATTGTTTATATCATGTTAAGCACTGACATCCCTGTCACACACAGCAGAGCCATAGATATGTCACACATACTGTAGTGCAGTAAGACCTGTGACAGTGACGCTCTCTGGCTATACGCTAGCAATGCATTGTTTATATCATGTTAAGCACTGACATCCCTGTCACTCACACACAGCAGAGCCATAGATATGTCACACATGCTGTAGTGCAGTAAGACCTGTGACAGTGACATTCTCTGGCTATACGCTAGCAATGCATTGTTTATATCATGTTAAGCACTGACATCCCTGTCACACACAGCAGAGCCATAGATATGTCACACATACTGTAGTGCAGTAAGACCTGTGACAGTGACGCTCTCTGGCTATACGCTAGCAATGCATTGTTTATATCATGTTAAGCACTGACATCCCTGTCACTCACACACAGCAGAGCCATAGATATGTCACACATGCTGTAGTGCAGTAAGACCTGTGACAGTGACATTCTCTGGCTATAAGCTAGCAATGCATTGTTTATATCATGTTAAGCACTGACATCCCTGTCACACACAGCAGAGCCATAGATATGTCACACATACTGTAGTGCAGTAAGACCTGTGACAGTGACGCTCTCTGGCTATACGCTAGCAATGCATTGTTTATATCA
Organism: Bombina bombina; assembly: GCF_027579735.1. NCBI lineage: Eukaryota > Metazoa > Chordata > Amphibia > Anura > Bombinatoridae > Bombina > Bombina bombina. The sequence goes on from NC_069510.1 coordinate 124,454,038, forward strand.
TGTTAAGCACTGACATCCTTGTCACACACAGCAGAGCCATAGATATGTCACACATACTGTAGTGCAGTAAGACCTGTGACAGTGACGCTCTCTGGCTATACGCTAGCAATGCATTGTTTATATCATGTTAAGCACTGACATCCTTGTCACACACACACAGCAGAGCCATAGATATGTCACACATACTGTAGTGCAGTAAGACCTGTGACAGTGACGCTCTCTGGCTATACGCTAGCAATGCATTGTTTATATCATGTTAAGCATTGACATCCCTGTCACACACAGCAGAGCCATAGATATCTCACACGTGCTGTAGTGCAGTAAGACCTGTGACAGTGACGCTCTCTGGCTATACGCTAGCAATGCATTGTTTATATCATGTTAAGCACTGACATCCCTGTCACACACACACAGCAGAGCCATAGATATGTCACACATACTGTAGTGCAGTAAGACCTGTGACAGTGACATTCTCTGGCTATACGCTAGCAATGCATTGTTTATATCATGTTAAACACTGACATCCCTGTCACACACAGCAGAGCCATAGATATGTCACACATACTGTAGTGCAGTGAGACCTGTGACAGTGACATTCTCTGGCTATACGCTAGCAATGCATTGTTTATATCATGTTAAGTACTGACATCCCTGTCACACACAGCAGAGCCATAGATATGTCACACGTACTGTAGTGCAGTAAGACCTGTGACAGTGACGCTCTCTGGCTATACGCTAGCAATGCATTGTTTATATCACGTTAAGCACTGACATCCCTGTCACACACACACAGCAGAGCCATAGATATGTCACACATACTGTAGTGCAGTAAGACCTGTGACAGTGACGCTCTCTGGCTATACGCTAGCAATGCATTGTTTATATCATGTTAAGCACTGACATCCCTGTCACACACACACAGCAGAGCCATAGATATGTCACACATACTGTAGTGCAGTAAGACCTGTGACAGTGACGCTCTCTGGCTATACGCTAGCAATGCATTGTTTATATCATGTTAAGCACTGACATCCCTGTCACTCACACACAGCAGAGCCATAGATATGTCACACATGCTGTAGTGCAGTAAGACCTGTGACAGTGACATTCTCTGGCTATACGCTAGCAATGTATTGTTTATATCATGTTAAGCACTGACATCCCTGTCACACACAGCAGAGCCATAGATATGTCACACATGCTGTAGTGCAGTTACACCAGTGACAGTGACGCTCTCTGGCTATACGCTAGCAATGCATTGTTTATATCATGTTAAGCACTGACATTCCTGTCACACACAGCAGAGCCATAGATATGTCACACATGCTGTAGTGCAGTGAGACCTGTGACAGTGATGGTCTCTGGCTATACGCTAGCAATGCATTGTTTATATCACGTTAAGCACTGACATCCCTGTCACACACAGCAGAGCCATAGATATGTCACACGTGCTGTAGTGCAGTAAGACCTGTGACAGTGACGCTCTCTGGCTATATGCTAGCAATGCATTGTTTATATCATGTTAAGCACTGACATCCCTGTCACTCACACACAGCAGAGCCATAGATATGTCACACATGCTGTAGTGCAGTAAGACCTGTGACAGTGACGCTCTCTGGCTATACGCTAGCAATGCATTGTTTATATCACGTTGAGCACTGACATCCCTGTCACACACACACAGCAGAGCCATAGATATGTCACACATGCTGTAGTGCAGTAAGACCTGTGACAGTGACGCTCTCTGGCTATACGCTAGCAATGCATTGTTTATATCACGTTAAGCACTGACATCCCTGTCACACACAGCAGAGCCATAGATATGTCACACGTGCTGTAGTGCAGTAAGACCTGTGACAGTGACATTCTCTGGCTATACGCTAGCAATGCATTGTTTATATCACGTTAAGCACTGACATCCCTGTCACACACAGCAGAGCCATAGATATGTCACACGTGCTGTAGTGCAGTAAGACCTGTGACAGTGACATTCTCTGGCTATACGCTAGCAATGCATTGTTTATATCATGCTAAGCACTGACATCCCTGTCACTCACACACAGCAGAGCCATAGATATGTCACACATGCTGTAGTGCAGTAAGACCTGTGACAGTGACATTCTCTGGCTATACGCTAGCAATGCATTGTTTATATCATGTTAAGCACTGACATCCTTGTCACACACAGCAGAGCCATAGATATGTCACACATACTGTAGTGCAGTAAGACCTGTGACAGTGACGCTCTCTGGCTATACGCTAGCAATGCATTGTTTATATCATGTTAAGCACTGACATCCTTGTCACACACACACAGCAGAGCCATAGATATGTCACACATACTGTAGTGCAGTAAGACCTGTGACAGTGACGCTCTCTGGCTATACGCTAGCAATGCATTGTTTATATCATGTTAAGCACTGACATCCCTGTCACTCACACACAGCAGAGCCATAGATATGTCACACGTGCTGTAGTGCAGTAAGACCTGTGACAGTGACGCTCTCTGGCTATACGCTAGCAATGCATTGTTTATATCACGTTAAGCACTGACATCCCTGTCACACACACACAGCAGAGCCATAGATATGTCACACGTACTGTAGTGCAGTGAGACCTGTGACAGTGACGCTCTCTGGCTATACGCTAGCAATGCATTGTTTATATCATGTTAAGCACTGACATCCCTGTCACACACAGCAGAGCCATAGATATGTCACACATGCTGTAGTGCAGTAAGACCTGTGACAGTGACATTCTCTGGCTATACGCTAGCAATGTATTGTTTATATCATGTTAAGCACTGACATCCCTGTCACACACAGCAGAGCCATAGATATGTCACACATGCTGTAGTGCAGTTACACCAGTGACAGTGACGCTCTCTGGCTATACGCTAGCAATGCATTGTTTATATCATGTTAAGCACTGACATCCCTGTCACACACACACGGCAGAGCCATAGATATGTCACACGTGCTGTAGTGCAGTAAGACCTGTGACAGTGACGCTCTCTGGCTATACGCTAGCAATGCATTGTTTATATCATGTTAAGCACTGACATCCCTGTCACACACGGCAGAGCCATAGATATGTCACACGTGCTGTAGTGCAGTAAGACCTGTGACAGTGACATTCTCTGGCTATACGCTAGCAATGCATTGTTTATATCATGTTAAGCACTGACATCCCTGTCACACACACGGCAGAGCCATAGATATGTCACACGTACTGTAGTGCAGTGAGACCTGTGACAGTGACGCTCTCTGGCTATACGCTAGCAATGCATTGTTTATATCATGTTAAGCACTGACATCCCTGTCACTCACACACAGCAGAGCCATAGATATGTCACACATACTGTAGTGCAGTAAGACCTGTGACAGTGACACTCTCTGGCTATATGCTAGCAATGCATTGTTTATAGCAATGCATTGTTTATATCATGTTAAGCACTGACATCCCTGTCACACACACACAGCAGAGCCATAGATATGTCACACATACTGTAGTGCAGTGAGACCTGTGACAGTGACATTCTCTGGCTATAAGCTAGCAATGCATTGTTTATATCATGTTAAGCACTGACATCCCTGTCACTCACACACAGCAGAGCCATAGATATGTCACACATACTGTAGTGCAGTAAGACCTGTGACAGTGACATTCTCTGGCTATACGCTAGCAATGCATTGTTTATATCATGTTAAGTACTGACATCCCTGTCACTCACACACAGCACAGCCATAGATATGTCACACGTGCTGTAGTGCAGTAAGACCTGTGACAGTGACGCTCTCTGGCTATACGCTAGCAATGCATTGTTTATATCATGTTAAGCACTGACATTCCTGTCACACACAGCAGAGCCATAGATATGTCACACGTGCTGTAGTGCAGTGAGACCTGTGACAGTGACGCTCTCTGGCTATACGCTAGCAATGCATTGTTTATATCATGTTAAGCACTGACATTCCTGTCACACACAGCAGAGCCATAGATATGTCACACATGCTGTAGTGCAGTGAGACCTGTGACAGTGACGCTCTCTGGCTATACGCTAGCAATGCATTGTTTATATCATGCTAAGCACTGACATCCCTGTCACACACAGCAGAGCCATAGATATGTCACACGTGCTGTAGTGCAGTAAGACCTGTGACAGTGACTGTCTCTGGCTATACGCTTGCAATGTATTGTTTATATCATGTTAAGCACTGACATCCCTGTCACACACAGCAGAGCCATAGATATGTCACACAAGAAGTGTTCTGTAGATAAAAACACTACTTAAAACAAACATTATTATTGTTAACATTTATATTGTAACGTAGTGTTAATGTCACTGGGCAAGGGGGTTAAAAAGGAAATTTATGCTTACCTGATAAATTTATTTCTTTTACGATATGACGAGTCCACGGATTTCATTCTTACTTAAGGGATATCACCTCCTGGTCAGCAGGAGGAGGCAAAGAGCTCCACAGCAGAGCTGTATATATAGCGCCTCCCTTCCCTCCCACTCCAGTCATTTGACTGAAGTTAGGAAGAGAAAGGAAAAGCCAAGGAGCAGAGGTGACTGAAGTTTAATAAAAATAAAACCTGTCTTAAGGAAAAAACGTCAGGGAGGGCTGTGGACTCGTCATATTGTAAAATAAATAAATTTATCAGGTAAGCATAAATTTCCCTTTCTTTTACAAGATATGACGAGTCCACGGAATTTCATCCTTACTTATGTGATACAATACCAAAGCTATAGGACACGGATGAAAGGGAGGGACAAGACAGGAACCTAAATCGAAGGCACCACTGCTTGAAGAACCTTTCTCCCAAAAACAGCCTAGGACGAGGCAAAAGTGTCAAATTTGTAAAATTTGGAAAAAGTGTGAAGAGACGACCAAGTTGCAGCCTTGCAAATCTATTCAACAGATGCATCATTTTAAATGCCCATGAGGAAGCCACAGCCCTAGTAGAATGAGCCGTAATTCTTTCAGGAGGCTGCTGTCCATCAGTCTCATATGCCAAACGGATAATACTCTTCAGCCAAAAAGAAAGAGAGGTAGCCGTCGCTTTTTGGCCCCTACGTTTTCCAGAAAAAACAACAAATAATGAAGACGATTGACGAAATTCTTTTGTCGCCTGCAAGTAAAACTTCAGGGCACGGACCACGTCCAAGTTATGCAACAGACGCTCCTTCTTAGAAGAAGGATAAGGACACAAGGAAGGAACAACAATTTCCTGATTAATATTCTTATTAGAAACAACCTTAGGAAGGAAACCAGGTTTGGTACGTAACATTACCTTATCAGAATGAAAAATAAGGTAAGGAGAATCACATTGTAATGCTGAAAGCTCAGAAACTCTGCCAGCAGAAGAAATAGCAACCAAAAATAAAACCTTCCAAGATAACCACTTAATATCTATGGAATGCATAGGTTCAAACGGAACCCCTTGAAGAACATTAAGAACTAAATTCAAACTCCAAGGAGGAGCAATTGGTCTAAACACAGGCCCGATTCTAGTCAGAGCCTGACAAAAAGATTGAACATCTGAAACATCTGCCAGATGTTTGTGTAGCAAAATAGACAAAGCAGAAATCTGTCCCTTTAAGGAACTTGCTGACAACCCTTTCTCCAATCCTTCTTGGAGAAAAGATAAAATCCTGGAAATCCTAACCCCAGTCCATGAGTAGCCCTTGGATTCGCACCAATAAAGATATTTATGCCATATCTTATGGTAAATCTTTCTAGTAACAGGATTACGTGCCTGAATCAAGGTATCAATGGCCGAATCAGAGAACCCTCGCTTAGATAAAATCAAGCATTTAATCTCCAAGCAGTCAGCTGCAGAGAAACTAGATTTGGATGATGGAAGGGTCCCTGAATGAGAAGGTCCTGCCTCAATGGAAGCTTCCACGGTGGTAGAGAGGACATGTCCACCAGATCGGCATACCAAGTCCTGCAAGGCCACGCAGGAGCAATGAGAATCACCGAAGCCCTCTCCTGTTTGATCCGAGCAATCAACCGGGGAAGAAGAGCAAACGGTGGAAACACATAAGCTAGGTTGAACTGCCAAGGCATCTATCAGTTCGGCCTGAGGATCCCTGGACCTGGATCCGTATCTCGGGAGCTTGGCATTCTGACGAGATGCCATAAGATCCAGCTCCGGTCTGCCCCATCTGAGAATCAGGGTTGCAAAGACCTCCGGATGGAGTTCCCATTCCCCCTGATGAAACGTCTGTCTGCTCAAAAAATCTGCTTCCCAGTTGTCCACTCCTGGGATGTAGATTGCTGACAGATAACAAGAGTGAGCCTCCGCCCACCGAATTATCTTGGATACTTCTGTCATTGCTAAGGAACTCCTTGTTCCTCCCTGATGATTGATGTAAGCCACAGTCGTGATGTCCGACTGAAACCGGATGAATTTGGCCGAAGCCAACTGAGGCCAAGCCTGAAGCGCATTAAATATTGCTCTCAATTCCAGAATATTGATTGGAAGTAGAGACTCCGACCGAGTCCACACACCCTGAGCCTTCAGGGAATCCCAGACTGCCCCCCAACCTAGTAGACTGGCGTCTGTTGTCACTATCACCCATGAGGGTTTCCGGAAGCAGGTCCCTTGGGACAGATGATCCGGCGACAACCACCAAAGAAGAGAGTCTCTTGTCTCCTGATCCAGATCTATCTGAGGAGACAAATTTGCATAATCTCCATTCCACTGCCTGAGCATGCTCAGTTGTAGAGGCCTGAGATGAAAACGAGCAAACGGAATGATGTCCATTGCCGCCACCATCAATCCAATTACCTCCATGCACTGAGCCACTGACGGCCTAGGATTGGACTGAAGGGTTCGGCTTGTATTCAGAATCTTTAACTTTCTGACGTCCGTCAAAAAGATTTTCATGGATACCGAGTCTATTAGAGTTCCCAGGAAAGGAACCCTTGTCTGTGGAATTAGTGAACTCTTTTCTAGATTCACCTTCCATCCGTGAGTCCTTAGAAAGGATAGAACAATGTCGGTATGAGACTTTGTCAGCTGATAAGACGACGCCTGGATCAGAATATCGTCCAGATAAGGCGCCACTGCAATACCCTGCGGCCTGAGAACTGCCCAGCAGAGACCCTAGAACCTTCGTGAAGATCCTGGGTGCCGTGGCCAACCCAAAGGGAAGGGCCACAAACTGAAAATGTTTGTCCAGAAAGGCAAACCTCAGGAACTGGTGATGATCTCTGTGGATAGGAATATGAAGATATGCATCCTTTAAGTCCACGGTAGTCATATATTGACCCTCCTGGATCAATGGAAGGATTGTCCAGATAGTCTCCATCTTGAAAGATGGAACTCTGAGAAACTTGTTTAGACTCTTGAGATCTAAAATGGGTCGGAAGGTTCCCTCTTTTTTGGGAACCAGGAAAAGATTTGAGTAAAACCCCTGCCCCTGTTCCTGTATGGGGACGGGACAAATTACTCCCATAGTGGAGAGGTCTTTTACACAACATAAGAACGCCTCTTTTTTTATCTGGTCTACAGACAATCGTGAAAGAAGAAACCTTCCCCTTGGGAAGGAATTTTTGAACTCCAGCTGATATCCCTGAGACACGATTTCCAGTGTCCAGGGATCCTGAACGTCTCTTATCCAAGCCTGGATGAAGAGAGAATGTCTGCCCCCTACTAGATCCGGTCCCGGTTTGGGGGCCGCCCCTTCATGCTGTCTTGGGAGCAGCAGCAGGCTTTTTGGGTTGTTTACCCTTGTTCCAAGCCTGGTTAGGTTTCCAGATGGCTTTGGCTTAAAAAAAGTTCCCTTCCTGTTTAGCGACAGCGGAAGGGGGGACTCCTTTGAAATTACGAAAGGAACGAAAATTACTTTGTCGTCCCCTTTGCTTAGATGTTTTGTCTTGAGGGAGTAGATGACCCTTACCTCCCGTAATGTCAGAAATTATTTTTTTCAAATCAGGACCGAAGAGGGTCTTTCCCTTAAAGGGAATAGTCAAAAGCTTGGATTTAGAGGACACATCCACAGACCAAGCCTTTAACCATAAGGCTCTACGCGCTAAAATGGAAAATCCGGCATTCTTAGCCGCCAATTTGGCGATTTGAAATGCGGCATCTATGACAAAAGAATTAGCCAGCTTAAGGGCCTTAATTCTGTCCATTATATCCTCTAAAGAAGTCTCAATCTTAAAAGAATCATCTAAGTGGTCAAACCAAAAGGCGGCCGCAGTTGTGACTGGTACAATGCAGGCCGTCGGTTGTAATAAATATCCCTGGTTAACAAAAAGCTTCTTTAGAAGACCCTCCAACTTTTTATCCATAGGGTCTTTGAATGCACAACTGGCCTCAATAGGGATAGTCGTACGTTTAGCCAGGGTAGAATTAGCTCCCTCCACCTTAGGGATTGTTTGCCAAGAGTCCCGAACGGTGTCAGCTATAGGGTACATCTTCTTAAAAATAGGGGAAGGTGAGAACGGGATACCCGGTCTTTCCCATTTCCGTGTAACAATTTCCGTCATTCTCTTAAGAACCGGAAAAACATCAGAGTAAGAAGGAATTTCTAAGTATTTATCCATCTTACACAATTTCTCTGGAGGTACCACAATAGAATCACAGTCATCCAGAGTCATCAAAACCTCCCGCAGCAACAGGCGGAGATGTTCAAGCTTAAATCTGAAGGACATGACGTCCGAATCTGTCTGGGGTAATGCACTCGCTGAGTCAGACAGTTCCCCCCTCAGAAAGGGTCTCCCTACCCCCCAATTCAGATCCCTGGGAGGGTACATCGGAGATAGCCATCAAAGCATCAGAAGTCGCAGGAACCATATGGGTTTCTGTCCTGCTACGTTTGCCTTGTAACACTGGCAACTTAGATAACACTTCTGTGAGAGTAGATGACATAACTGCAGCGATATCCTGCAAAGTGAAAGAAGCAGACGCTGATAAATAACATGGCGTCGCTTGAGCGGGCGTTAAAGGCTGTGACGCTTGGGGAGAAAGTTGCGGCATACCCTGAATCTCATCAGTCTGAGCACCTTCTTTAGACATATCTTTATTAAAAAAAAAAAAATTTCTTTACATTGTAAGGCTCTCTCAACACAAGTGTCACAGGGGGTTCCACAATGGCATCTAAACACATGGGACATGTACTTGGCTCAATGTCCTCCATTGTAGCAGATGCAAACGTGGTCAATCTCTGATAAACAATCAGAACAGAAAGTGCAGCAAAAATAGTGTACTGTGTCTTTAAATTTGCCAACGCTTATTATGCTCAAAATTAAATCAAGTAATTGAAATATTTTAGCATTCAGGTGCGGTCAATGTATACCTCGCACCACTCACATGGGGCTCTTTTTAGAAGCACACCGTTACTCACAGTCACCCCGCCACAGCTCCGCTGCGGCTCCTACCTGCCTCCGTGTGACCACCGCTATTCTCCTACCAGCGTGCCTAAGACCGCTTGTAAATATCGTGACAAGCGGACTTAGGGGCTGTACGCATACACTTGCTTCCAAGCATTTGTTCACCGGGACTCGACAGCTGTGTAACTGCGCGGCAAACTCAAGTCCCGCCCTTCGTGGGCGGGAAGGATTGCACAGAGCCCGGGAAAAATAAAAGGCATTGTAACGCCAAGTACTGAAAAACGTAAGTATTAAAAAACCTGTCTATTCCCTAGCGTCAGCCTCACAAAAATAAACAAAGTTATGCCCGCTCCAGCAGTCTCACATCTGAGTACTATAGAAACCTCTCAGCGCTCCTGGCTAAATTATTGAAATGCCAGACTGTCTGGAGGAAATAATAATGTGTTTGTTGTCATCTTTATTAATGCAGCACATGACATCCACATATTTGCACAAGGATACCCTTACCAAGGCCCATAAACCGCAATAATAGAGTACAGTCAGTTCTGAGAATCTGCTTCCAAGAGCCAGAAATAAAAAGACTGCACTTACCTCCATGCTGAGAAACAGCATGAAAATACCCACAGTGTCAAAAGGTCCACTCTTCCTCCTGAGGTCCTGTGAATAATGAAGGGTCTTAGGCAAATTCACTAAGTCCACATCCAGGCAGCACCAATAAGGGAGGTGCAGTGAGACTAAAATCCCACAAGTTCCCAAGTATAATTGGATCTTCCAGAAGCTGCCCGGTAATAAAATAGCACACTTTGGCACTATTTGAAAAATAAAAAACTCTTGATTGAAGAATCTAAACTAACACCTCACTTTACCTCTTCCTATCACTAACACAGGCAAAGAGAATGACTGGGGTGGGAGGAGCTATATATACAGCTCTGCTGTGGAGCTCTTTGCCTCCTCCTGCTGACCAGGAGACGATATCCCATAAGTAAGGATGAAATCCGTGGACTCGTCATATCTTGTAAAAGAAATTATTGGACGAATGGTAACAGAGAAAGTAGCAATACTTAGGTACACAAGAAATTTAAATCAGAGTATAGTAGTGTCCACAACAATCTTTTTTTTAATATATATCCATTGCACTATTTATTATTGTCAAAGTTAAGAGGTTTAACAGAACTGTCTTACTATGTGTGAAGTCATTTTAGCTATATATTCCATAGTTGTGTATGGTAGGAAATACAGTGAAGTTATTTCAGCTATATATTCCATAGTTGTATATGGTAGAAAATACAGTGAAGTCATTTCAGCTATATATTCCATAGTTGCTAATTTGCTGTATGTTTAGATATTCTGTGTCCTTAGCTGACTCACACTGCTAGTTATATGTTTAACTATTCAGTTGCCAATGCCATATTCCCCTATTATATTTACCATAGAGGCCTAATAGTATGCCCTTTTGTTGTTGTTGTTTGGCTGATAGGTAGGGGTAGCTACTACGTATATTATTCATATAAGCCAGTTTTTAACTGATACATGATGTATTGCACTTATATATTTTATTGTAGCTCTGGAATGTATAGGAGCAACAAGGTTGTAGCTCAATTTCACATGATATCTGATCTGTCATGGTTTTTAGGGCCTACTGTACAAAAATACATTCCCTTTAAACTTCTCTGAAGCAAATATTCCATTCTATTTAAAACGTCTAATTGCATATTAATATTATATAATATTTAAGTTCTGTCAGGTTGTGTTATATATTTTTTGTTCAGAGCAGTAGCAGGTTTGCACAGCTGTAAAAAAAAGAAGAAGAAAAAAAGAGGGAACATTGGTGTGTGTATATTATATATATATATATATATATATATATATATATATATATATATATATATATATATATATGTGTGTATATTATATATATATATATATATATATATATATATATATATATATATATATATATATATATACATATATATATATACATATATATATATATATACACACACACACACACACACAAATATACTTTTTTATTTGATAGCACAAATCTAGCAGTTGCTGGGAGTTTGTAAGGAATGACAAGCTGGAAACCATTTAAATACAAAAAGAACAAAACACGTTTTCACAATTACTATAAATATTGATCAGTTTAATGAAGACAAACCATCAGCTTTAGATTTCAGTTCTAGATCTAGCAGTATTTCCTTGTATTGTACAAGTAGTCTGTATAAACCTCTTTATTAGCAAATTAGTGTCAATAATCAGATTTATTCAACCAAGGAACACAGGGTGAAAACTCAGTGATTGACAGGAATAAAACACAGCTTCTTGCAACTGAACGAGACTAAACATTAGCAGACGAAAAAGCAAATTATGTGTGTGATACATTAGCAATTCTGCCAACTAAATACATAGATTTGTATTCATCAAACACACCAGGAAAATGACTGTTAGGGCATAGCAGATGGTATTGACTACTGCAGTATTAGCAGGCTTTGTTTCATAAGAACCAGCTATACCCCACACACAGATAGAACCCTCCACTGTATCTGAGCAGGTAATAGTTCATTAGGGTAAAGACTTTTAAGATTGCAAATTGTGCACGTGCCATCAGTTTGGCATCTCAAATTTATACAGAAGTTACTTCATACATTTAATAATGAGTGCAGTGTCCCTTTAAGCTCTGTGTCTGCGTGATGCTGCTGTAGAAGTATAAACAAGACCTGCTTGTTTCATGGCGCACGGAGCATCGCACCACCCAGCACACTCCTATGTGTGCTCATTCATATAAAGTTACAGTAAAGACCCCCGACTTGTACTGGAGGGGGAAAAAACCTCTACACTGCTGTATGTTTTAAGTTTTTGTTAAAATGATTGTATTCTGCTTTTATTCTGCCATTGTACTGTTATATGAAGATGATCATTTGTATTTCTTCTTTCCGTTACATTCTCATAGCTGTAGCACCAGCAGGTGACCTGGAAGAATCTCACCCACCGTGGGTATACAGAAAGATTTGTAAATGTCAGAAACACATTCAGCTAAGTCTAAAAAAGTATCACACAGTATTTCTTCTAGATCAGGGTTCTTCAAACTATGGATTGGGACCTATTACTGGGTCGCAACTTGTGGGTGTTGTATGAGAGAGTGGGTGGTGTGGGTGTGTTGTATGAGAGTGTGTGTGGTGTGGGTGTTGTATGAGAGTGTGTGTGGTGTGGGAGTGTTGTATGAGAGAATGTGTGGTGTAGGTGTGTTGTATGAGAGAATGTGTGGTCTGGGTGTGTTATATGAGAGAGTGTGTGGGTGTGTATATTGAGAGTGCATGTGGGGTGTGTTGTATGAGAGAGTGTGTGGGTGTTTATATTGAGAGTGCATGTGGGGTGTGTTGTATGAGAGAGTGTGTGGTGTGGGTGTGTTGTATGAGAGAGTGTGTGGAGAGAGTGTGTGGTGTGGGTGTGTTGTATGAGAGAGTGTGTGGTGTGGGTGTGTATATTGAGAGTGCATGTGGGGTGTGTTGTATGGTTGTGTATGTTTAATATGAGTGTGTGTATTGAGAGTGTGTATGTGTGTTGCATGTACTGTATACGAGAGTGTGTGTTACCTTTTACAACACTAAGTTTGACTGCAATCAGGAATAAAGTATGCACACATTTTACTTACTTTGCCAGCATTTTTCAGCTATCTTGTTGTATATTACTTCAGAAATCTTCAGACCAAGCCTAAAAAAGGGTTGCAAAGGTATGTGGTATCATTGTACTGGGTCTTGGGGTAAAAAGTTTTAAGAACCCTGTTCTAGACAGCCCATGCTTAGGGTAGAGTATCCGATATGGTTTATTAGTAATATCTCAATATATGTTATAGACACAGATTTGATCTGCTATGTATTTGTTTTACCTTGATAAATTGAATTTCTTCATGTAACATATATAAAGTCTATTCACATTTTATGTAATCAGATAATAAAAACATCTATATATACATTTAGTTTGTGGAACTGTGATTGAATAGAAAAAAAAAATTCAAAGTTAAAACACATTCTGTTAGTAAAACGGTTTGGACTGAAATAAAGTTTAAAAAAAAAAAAAAAAGTGTTCAAAGCACAAAGTATTTGCAAAGGCGTGAACTCTTCTTGTTGGCATCCAGTAAAGAATGTGCACTTTTTGTATTGCGCTGTTCCCTTAACAATTAATAAGGCTTTTATGCTGTAATCTTATTTTAGCTTCCAAGAAACCTTTTTTTTTCTCTCTTCAAAGACATTAGTGGACTAAGGCGTGGCTAACGCTATCCCAGGTTTGTGCTGTGTGAGTTTTAGGTGGTCAGAAATTAACCTCCGTCAGAGTTCAGCCGACACATCGCCATTCATTTCTCTTACAGAATCCACACCCAAGTAACCGAGGAGAATCTCGCTCCGTCTACGGGAAAGGTGTAGAATGTCTTCTGCTAAAGACTGGGTTGAGGTGTATCTGACTTTATCCAAGTCAAACATGTCCTTCAAATATTGCACAATCTGGTGCTGTTGATAAGAGAAAAAAAAATCAATCACGAATAACAGATTATATTCATCTGTGATGGGTAAATACATTTGCTAGCTGTTAAAGAGACACAAACCTAAAAAATTTTTCTTTCATGATTCAGATAGAGCAGCAATTTTAAAAACTTTCTACTTTACTTCTATTATAAATTGTTCTTCGTTCTCTTGCTATCTTTATTTTAAATGTAGCCACCAATCAGTAAGTGCTACTCAGGTGCTGAACCAAAAATGGGCCGGCTCCTAGAAAGTTGCTTAATATTTCTGCTGTATCTGAATCATGAAAGGAAAAAAAATGGGTTTTGTGTCCGTTTAAAGTGTTACAGACAGACTGAAAAGATTAGTAACACCAACCTACAGCACACAAATCAAAACGTTTATAAATACATATTAACTAAATGTAACCTGTTAGTTTGTGTCTCTACAGATACTATATACGGTGCAGTGAAACTGATAGGTTGAATCAATGGTGTTAATTAAAAACACAAGTAACTTGTAGACCAATTAGCAGAAGTCTTACTTTAAAGAAAGTACAGATTTCAGTCAAATTTTCTTTAGGTCCCAAAAACCCAAATGCCAGTATAGGACTAACATGCTCCGATACGGAGTAGAAATGGGAGATAAAGCCATCTGGAACCTGTAATAAAAGATACATTCAATTAAAGGAAATTAACACCTAAATCATACAAAGGATTAGATTTATCAATTTGCGGATGGACAGGGTTCACATGTTGTAAACCTGTCTGCATTTCATCTCAAATTGTGGGGCACATTCCCCATATTTACCGTTGCAAAAGCAAATGCTTGTGCAACACCAACCCCCCCCCTACCCTAGTGCAACCAACTGCGTCGGAGCAGGGTTTGTTAATCACCCAAGTCAAATGAGTCTGGGGTAATTTTTATACGCCAACTCTTAAGTTAGCAGAGGGGGAACTAGGAAGCAGAGGTTTAAACCACTACTTTAAAAAATATCAGCTGCAGGCTCAAACGATCAGGAATTTGGCATCGTGATAAATCTAGCCCAGAATCTGACACGACTTTTGTACATACTGAGGAAGAGTGCACCTCTGGCTTCAGATGATTTGCAAGAGATGGTCACAAATCACACAACCCTTCCTTTGCTGTGCTAACCCAACTGCCTACTAATGAGAGGAACAACACACAGAATGTAAAGCAGCGGCCTCTGCGAGGCGCACACAAACATCCAAGGAGAGTGTCCGTAATGGTACCTCAATACGGGTTTAAAATAAACTCAGACCTGAGAGAGAAAAGATGAAAAGGAGAGACAACAGAAAGGAAAAGATAAAAAGAGAAGAAAAAAACGTCCGTAGGCTACTTTATCTGCCAGAGGCAGTACTGAGCGGTTCTTTTGCTCAGAGCTTAAAAGGACAGGAAACCCCAACATTTTCTTTTGTGATTCAGATAGAACATATAATTTCAAACACTCTAATTAGCCAATCACAAGAGAAAAATGTGTGCAGGCGCCAATCAGCAGCTAGATCCCGCTAGTGCAGAATATGTACGTATTATTTTTCAACAAACGATGCCAAGAAAACGAAGCGCATTTCAAAGAGTCTTAAAATCACCTGCTCTACCTGAATGAATGCTGACCACAGAGGCTCTTGATATGCTTTATTCTCTAGGAAGTGCATTGTATTCTGTTTGCAGGTTTCACGATTACTACATTTCTACCTTGAGCTGTAGACTGTCACAAGCATTATATAGTTGTATCACATCAGACTGCACTCCTGCTCGTTCCTCTAAAGCGATGCTATCATATAGTAAGAGGCTGAACTACAATTAGCGCACTAAAACCTACCATTGCTTTACAAATGATGTATATTTTCATGAGATTTTATACTGTTTCCCATTCTGGTTATTTTACTCATTTCTCGCACACCCATAAGCGCTATTTGTCTGTAAATGATGTATTTCCCACAGACTGAGAGAGGCTGGATAGGTACATAAAATAAGTCATGTTACTGCTACAGGTACTTACCATTAGAAGTCTCCTTTTGGCTTTTAAGACTGACCAGCAAGCTGTCACCAGTGCCTACAACAGTTACATAATACCAATTAGAATAAAGTACAAAAACGCTAACAAAACGATTACGGTGTGATATTCAGTAATTTATATCATGCTCTCTGCTCACAGTCTCTTTGAAGCTATCAGAAAGCCAGCGGTTCCGCAGCACAGCGATAACAGAAATCGGTGGGTTTTCTAGATCTTCAAAGGCGTCCATGAGTATAAAGTCCATGGCTATGTCAAAGAAATTCATACACACCACCTGAGAGGGGAACGACAGGTTTATTGTTTGCAGGATTTCATTCAAATAAAGGCAATCTGAGAATCCTTATAGTAATGGATTCTGCTTGCAGAAAGAACCTGCACAGTAAATAAAGTTACAAGTACAAAGTGTAGACTTGTGTATAGCACTGCAGGTATGTACATTACACACAATAAATGCAGTTACAAGTACAAAGTGTAGAGTTAAATACAAATAGTTTTAGTGCCAGTGAGACCACAGGTGAAGGGAGGCCCTTACCCCACGTCCTTCAAGCTCCTTCTGAGTGGTTGGCCATGTGTCCTCGCGTAAAGTGTATTGCATCATTGCCTCGTAGTTTTCCAGAAATCCCTTTGGGTTCTATAAATGACAGATAAGTCAGTAAGTAGATGTTGTGTAAATACTAATATATTATACAGTTATTGTGCTGTGTCAGTCTCTATATATGACAGACAAGTCAGTATGTACGTGTTGTGTAAATACTAATATATTATACAGTTATTGTGCTGTGTCGATCTCTATATATGACAGACAAATCAGTAAGTGCATGTTGTGTAAATACTAATATATTATACAGTTATTGTGCTGTGTCAGTCTCTATATATGACAGACAAGTCAGTATGTACGTGTTGTGTAAATACTAATATATTATACAGTTATTGTGCTGTGTCAGTCTCTATATATGACAGACAAGTCAGTATGTACGTGTTGTGTAAATACTAATATATTATACAGTTATTGTGCTGTGTCGATCTCTATATATGACAGACAAATCAGTAAGTGCATGTTGTGTAAATACTAATATATTATACAGTTATTGTGCTGTGTCAGTCTCTATATATGACAGACAAGTCAGTAAGTACATGTTGTGTAAATACTAATATATTATACAGTTATTGTGCTGTGTCTGTCTCTATATATGACAGACAAGTCAGTAAGTACATGTTGTGTAAATACTAATATATTATACAGTTATTGTGCTGTGTCAGTCTCTATATATGACAGACAAGTCAGTAAGTACATGTTGTGTAAATACTAATATATTATACAGTTATTGTGCTGTGTCTGTCTCTATATATGACAGACAAGTCAGTAAGTACATGTTGTGTAAATACTAATATATTATACAGTTATTGTGCTGTGTCAGTCTCTATATATGACAGACAAGTCAGTAAGTACATGTTGTGTAAATACTAATATATTATACAGTTATTGTGCTGTGTCGGTCTCTATATATGACAGACAAGTCAGTAAGTACATGTTGTGTAAATACTAATATATTATACAGTTATTGTGCTGTGTCAGTCTCTATATATGACAGACAAGTCAGTAAGTATGTGTTGTGTAAATACTAATATATTATACAGTTATTGTGCTGTGTCAGTCTCTATATATGACAGACAAGTCAGTAAGTACATGTTGTGTAAATACTAATATATTATACAGTTATTGTGCTGTGTCTGTCTCTCTCTATATATATATATATATATATATATATGACAGACAAGTCAGTAAGTGCATGTTGTGTAAATACTAATATATTATACAGTTATTGTGCTGTGTCAGTCTCTATATATGACAGACAAGTCAGTATGTACGTGTTGTGTAAATACTAATATTATACAGTTATTGTGCTGTGTCGATCTCTATATATGACAGACAAGTCAGTAAGTGCATGTTGTGTAAATACTAATATATTATACAGTTATTGTGCTGTGTCTGTCTCTATATATGACAGACAAGTCAGTAAGTATGTGTTGTGTAAATACTAATATATTATACAGTTATTGTGCTGTGTCAGTCTCTATATATGACAGACAAGTCAGTAAGTGCGTGTTGTGTAAATACTAATATATTATACAGTTATTGTGCTGTGTCAGTCTCTATATATGACAGACAAGTCAGTAAGTACGTGTTGTGTAAATACTAATATATTATACAGTTATTGTGCTGTGTCAGTCTCTATATATGACAGACAAGTCAGTAAGTGCATGTTGTGTAAATACTAATATATTATACAGTTATTGTGCTGTGTGAGTCTCTATATATAACAGACAAGTCAGTAAGTGCATGTTGTGTAAATACTAATATATTATAAAGTTATTGTGCTGTGTCTGTCTCTATATCTGACAGACAAGTCAGTAAGTACGTGTTGTGTAAATACTAATATATTATACAGTTATTGTGCTGTGTCAGTCTCTATATATGACAGACAAGTCAGTAAGTAGATGTTGTGTAAATACTAATATATTATACAGTTATTGTGCTGTGTCAGTCTCTATATATGACAGACAAGTCAGTAAGTGCATGTTGTGTAAATACTAATATATTATACAGTTATTGTGCTGTGTCAGTCTCTATATATGACAGACAAGTCAGTAAGTGCATGTTGTGTAAATACTAATATATTATACAGTTATTGTGCTGTGTCAGTCTCTATATATGACAGACAAGTCAGTAAGTGCATGTTGTGTAAATACTAATATATTATACAGTTATTGTGCTGTGTCAGTCTCTATATATGACAGACAAGTCAGTAAGTGCATGTTGTGTAAATACTAATATATTATACAGTTATTGTGCTGTGTCAGTCTCTATATATGACAGACAAGTCAGTAAGTACGTGTTGTGTAAATACTAATATATTATACAGTTATTGTGCTGTGTCAGTCTCTATATATGACAGACAAGTCAGTAAGTACGTGTTGTGTAAATACTAATATATTATACAGTTATTGTGCTGTGTCGGTCTCTATATATGACAGACAAGTCAGTATGTACGTGTTGTGTAAATACTAATGTATTATACAGTTTTTGTGCTGTGTCAGTCTCTATATATGACAGACAAGTCAGTAAGTGCATGTTGTGTAAATACTAATATATTATACAGTTATTGTGCTGTGTCTGTCTCTATATATGACAGACAAGTCAGTAAGTATGTGTTGTGTAAATACTAATATATTATACAGTTATTGTGCTGTGTCAGTCTCTATATATGACAGACAAGTCAGTAAGTGCATGTTGTGTAAATACTAATATATTATACAGTTATTGTGCTGTGTCAGTTTCTATATATGACAGACAAGTCAGTATGTACGTGTTGTGTAAATACTAATATATTATACAGTTATTGTGCTGTGTCTGTCTCTCTCTCTATATATATATATATATATATATATATGACAGACAAGTCAGTAAGTGCATCTTGTGTAAATACTAATATATTATACAGTTATTGTGCTGTGTCAGTCTCTATATATGACAGACAAGTCAGTAAGTACGTGTTGTGTAAATACTATTATACAGTTTTTGTGCTGTGTCAGTCTCTATATATGACAGACAAGTCAGTAAGTGCATGTTGTGTAAATACTAATATATTATACAGTTATTGTTCTGTGTCGATCTCTATATATGACAGACAAGTCAGTAAGTGCATGTTGTGTAAATACTAATATATTATACAGTTATTGTGCCGTGTCAGTCTCTATATATGACAGACAAGTCAGTAAGTGCATGTTGTGTAAATACTAATATATTATACAGTTATTGTGCTGTGTCAGTCTCTATATATGACAGACAAGTCAGTATGTACGTGTTGTGTAAATACTAATATATTATACAGTTATTGTGCTGTGTCAGTCTCTATATATGACAGACAAGTCAGTAAGTACGTGTTGTGTAAATACTAATATATTATACAGTTATTGTGCTGTGTCAGTCTCTATATATGACAGACAAGTCAGTATGTACGTGTTGTGTAAATACTAATATATTATACAGTTATTGTGCTGTGTCAGTCTCTATATATGACAGACAAGTCAGTAAGTACGTGTTGTGTAAATACTAATATATTATACAGTTATTGTGCTGTGTCAGTCTCTATATATGACAGACAAGTCAGTAAGTGCATGTTGTGTAAATACTAATATATTATACAGTTTTTGTGCTGTGTCAGTCTCTATATATGACAGACAAGTCAGTAAGTGCATGTTGTGTAAATACTAATATATTATACAGTTATTGTGCTGTGTCAGTCTCTATATATGAGACAAGTCAGTAAGTACGTGTTGTGTAAATACTAATATATTATACAGTTATTGTGCTGTGTCAGTCTCTATATATGACAGACAAGTCAGTAAGTACATGTTGTGTAAATACTAATATATTATACAGTTATTGTGCTGTGTCAGTCTCTATATATGACAGACAAGTCAGTATGTACGTGTTGTGTAAATACTAATATATTATACAGTTATTGTGCTGTGTCAGTCTCTATATATGACAGACAAGTCAGTATGTACGTGTTGTGTAAATACTAATATATTATACAGTTATTGTGCTGTGTCAGTCTCTATATATGAGACAAGTCAGTAAGTACATGTTGTGTAAATACTAATATATTATACAGTTATTGTGCTGTGTCAGTCTCTATATACGACAGACAAGTCAGTAAGTGCATGTTGTGTAAATACTAATATATTATACAGTTATTGTGCTGTGTCAGTCTCTATATATGACAGACAAGTCAGTAAGTACATGTTGTGTAAATACTAATATATTATACAGTTATTGTGCTGTGTCGGTCTCTATATATGACAGACAAATCAGTAAGTGCATGTTGTGTAAATACTAATATATTATACAGTTATTGTGCTGTGTCAGTCTCTATATATGACAGACAAGTCAGTAAGTAGATGTTGTGTAAATACTAATATATTATACAGTTATTGTGCTGTGTCAGTCTCTATATATGACAGACAAGTCAGTAAGTACGTGTTGTGTAAATACTAATATATTATACAGTTATTGTGCTGTGTCAGTCTCTATATATGACAGACAAGTCAGTAAGTACGTGTTGTGTAAATACTAATATATTATACAGTTATTGTGCTGTGTCGGTCTCTATATATGACAGACAAGTCAGTATGTACGTGTTGTGTAAATACTAATGTATTATACAGTTTTTGTGCTGTGTCAGTCTCTATATATGACAGACAAGTCAGTAAGTGCATGTTGTGTAAATACTAATATATTATACAGTTATTGTGCTGTGTCTGTCTCTATATATGACAGACAAGTCAGTAAGTATGTGTTGTGTAAATACTAATATATTATACAGTTATTGTGCTGTGTCAGTCTCTATATATGACAGACAAGTCAGTAAGTGCATGTTGTGTAAATACTAATATATTATACCGTTATTGTGCTGTGTCAGTCTCTATATATGACAGACAAGTCAGTATGTACGTGTTGTGTAAATACTAATATATTATACAGTTATTGTGCTGTGTCAGTCTCTATATATGACAGACAAGTCAGTAAGTACGTGTTGTGTAAATACTATTATACAGTTTTTGTGCTGTGTCAGTCTCTATATATGACAGACAAGTCAGTATGTACGTGTTGTGTAAATACTAATATATTATACCGTTATTGTGCTGTGTCAGTCTCTATATATGACAGACAAGTCAGTATGTACGTGTTGTGTAAATACTAATATATTATACAGTTATTGTTCTGTGTCGATCTCTATATATGACAGACAAGTCAGTAAGTATGTGTTGTGTAAATACTAATATATTATACAGTTATTGTGCTGTGTCAGTCTCTATATATGACAGACAAGTCAGTAAGTGCATGTTGTGTAAATACTAATATATTATACAGTTATTGTGCTGTGTCAGTCTCTATATATGACAGACAAGTCAGTAAATGCATGTTGTGTAAATACTAATATATTATACAGTTATTGTGCTGTGTCAGTCTCTATATATGACAGACAAGTCAGTAAGTGCATGTTGTGTAAATACTAATATATTATACAGTTATTGTGCTGTGTCAGTCTCTATATATGAGACAAGTCAGTAAGTACGTGTTGTGTAAATACTAATATATTATACAGTTATTGTGCTGTGTCAGTCTCTATATATGACAGACAAGTCAGTAAGTACGTGTTGTGTAAATACTAATATATTATACAGTTATTGTGCTGTGTCAGTCTCTATATATGACAGACAAGTCAGTATGTACGTGTTGTGTAAATTCTAATATATTATACAGTTATTGTGCTGTGTCAGTCTCTATATATGACAGACAAGTCAGTAAGTACGTGTTGTGTAAATACTAATATATTATACAGTTATTGTGCTGTGTCAGTCTCTATATATGACAGACAAGTCAGTATGTACGTGTTGTGTAAATACTAATATATTATACAGTTATTGTGCTGTGTCAGTCTCTATATATGACAGACAAGTCAGTAAGTACGTGTTGTGTAAATACTAATATATTATACAGTTATTGTGCTGTGTCAGTCTCTATATATGACAGACAAGTCAGTAAGTGCATGTTGTGTAAATACTAATATATTATACAGTTTTTGTGCTGTGTCAGTCTCTATATATGACAGACAAGTCAGTAAGTGCATGTTGTGTAAATACTAATATATTATACAGTTATTGTGCTGTGTCAGTCTCTATATATGACAGACAAGTCAGTAAGTGCATGTTGTGTAAATACTAATATATTATACAGTTATTGTGCTGTGTCAGTCTCTATATATGACAGACAAGTCAGTAAGTGCATGTTGTGTAAATACTAATATATTATACAGTTATTGTGCTGTGTCAGTCTCTATATATGAGACAAGTCAGTAAGTACGTGTTGTGTAGATACTAATATATTATACAGTTATTGTGCTGTGTCAGTCTCTATATATGACAGACAAGTTAGTAAGTACATGTTGTGTAAATACTAATATATTATACAGTTATTGTGCTGTGTCAGTCTCTATATATGACAGACAAGTCAGTATGTACGTGTTGTGTAAATACTAATATATTATACAGTTATTGTGCTGTGTCAGTCTCTATATATGACAGACAAGTCAGTATGTACGTGTTGTGTAAATACTAATATATAATACAGTTATTGTGCTGTGTCAGTCTCTATATATGAGACAAGTCAGTAAGTACATGTTGTGTAAATACTAATATATTATACAGTTATTGTGCTGTGTCAGTCTCTATATATGACAGACAAGTCAGTAAGTGCATGTTGTGTAAATACTAATATATTATACAGTTATTGTGCTGTGTCAGTCTCTATATATGACAGACAAGTCAGTAAGTACATGTTGTGTAAATACTAATATATTATACAGTTATTGTGCTGTGTCAGTCTCTATATATGACAGACAAGTCAGTAAGTACGTGTTGTGTAAATACTAATATATTATACAGTTATTGTGCTGTGTCAGTCTCTATATATGAGACAAGTCAGTAAGTACATGTTGTGTAAATACTAATATATTATACAGTTATTGTGCTGTGTCAGTCTCTATATATGACAGACAAGTCAGTAAGTACATGTTGTGTAAATACTAATATATTATACAGTTATTGTGCTGTGTCAGTCTCTATATATGACAGACAAGTCAGTAAGTATGTGTTGTGTAAATACTAATATATTATACAGTTATTGTGCTGTGTCTGTCTCTATATATGACAGACAAGTCAGTAAGTATGTGTTGTGTAAATACTAATATATTATACAGTTATTGTGCTGTGTCTGTCTCTATATATGACAGACAAGTCAGTAAGTACGTGTTGTGTAAATACTAATATATTATACAGTTATTGTGCTGTGTCAGTCTCTATATATGACAGACAAGTCAGTATGTCCGTGTTGTGTAAATACTAATATATTATACAGTTATTGTGCTGTGTCGGTCTCTATATATGACAGACAAGTCAGTAAGTACATGTTGTGTAAATACTAATATATTATACAGTTATTGTGCTGTGTCAGTCTCTATATATGACAGACAAGTCAGTAAGTACATGTTGTGTAAATACTAATATATTATACAGTTATTGTGCTGTGTCAGTCTCTATATATGACAGACAAGTCAGTAAGTACGTGTTGTGTAAATACTAATATATTATACAGTTATTGTGCTGTGTCAGTCTCTATATATGACAGACAAGTCAGTAAGTACATGTTGTGTAAATACTAATATATTATACAGTTATTGTGCTGTGTCAGTCTCTATATATGACAGACAAGTCAGTAAGTACATGTTGTGTAAATACTAATATATTATACAGTTATTGTGCTGTGTCGGTCTCTATATATGAGACAAGTCAGTAAGTACGTGTTGTGTAAATACTAATATATTATACAGTTATTGTGCTGTGTCAGTCTCTATATATGACAGACAAGTCAGTAAGTACATGTTGTGTAAATACTAATATATTATACAGTTATTGTGCTGTGTCAGTCTCTATATATGAGACAAATCAGTAAGTGCATGTTGTGTAAATACTAATATATTATACAGTTATTGTGCTGTGTCAGTCTCTATATATGACAGACAAGTCAGTAAGTGCATGTTGTGTAAATACTAATATATTATACAGTTATTGTGCTGTGTCGGTCTCTATATATGAGACAAGTCAGTAAGTACGTGTTGTGTAAATACTAATATATTATACCGTTATTGTTCTGTGTCGATCTCTATATAAACTAAAACGGTAAAGACCCTTACGCACAAGCTGCAATGCCCTATTGTCTGTGTTTTACCTTCTCAGCTTTTAGCATGAGCCCAGACACCATCTGTTTCCCAACTTCTCCAAAGAACATTTGGTTGCCTGAATCCTGAAGTAAAACCTTAAAAGGGATATTAAACAGTAAAGAAATTCTAGATATGATGTATTCAAAGCAAATATTATAGATATTTTCAATTATTTTAGTTGTTTAAATATTGAATATCTAAGTGTTAGATTTTTGGCTCTATAAGCTAATGGGTGACGCCATGTTGAAACCTAAGTTTTCCTCTTATCTATCCCTTCTACTGAGGACAATTAGAGCTGGATATAAATCAGGTAATAAAACGGTGCCTTGTTTATTGCCTGATTTATATATGTCCCTAATTGTCCTCAGCAGAAGAGCAAGATAAAGGGAAAACCTAAATTACAACATGATGATACCCATTAACTTAAAATCTCAAACTATTTAATGTCCCATTAACATACAATAAAAATAAAAACAGTGTGAATATAATTTAAAAAATATTATCATGACCC
Organism: Bombina bombina; assembly: GCF_027579735.1. Lineage (NCBI taxonomy): Eukaryota > Metazoa > Chordata > Amphibia > Anura > Bombinatoridae > Bombina > Bombina bombina. The sequence continues at coordinate 124,479,285 of NC_069510.1, forward strand.
CAGACACCCTGTTTATATAGACCTATAGTTATTGTACAACCTCTCTCCTGCTCTTTTTAATCTACCGCCAGGGGTCGACAAATCTGTTTAAAATTTAGGAGCCAGAAAGAATATGTAGGAGCCAGACATACTTTTAGGAGTCAGACAGTGGTATTTTTATATAGATTTATGGTAAAATTCTAGGAGCCAGTGGCTCCCAGGCTCCTTGGTTTGTCGAGCCCTGATCTACCCAATGGGAGGATTCACTAACAACTACTTCCAATCTCTCCAGTTCCTAAATTATTTTGTGGTCTCCATTACTCTCAGCAACATAGCAGTTTATTTAGTGAACGGACTCATTGGACTAACAGAAGCGAGAGGATGTTAGTAAGTTTATCCCACTGTATACAGATGTGTTCATGGTTTGTATGAAAGCAGAGAACAGCTGTGTGTTTGGTGCAGTTGTTAAACTGATTTACTTGATATGGAGATGTCTCACACTCACTTAATAAGAATATCAATCATACCATTCCATAAATAATAAGAAGGTGCTCACTGATTACCTGGAAAGCCTGACGTACACAGTGCAGTTTTGCTAGGAAATCCTGATTGCTATAGCAGCCCAACAGTTCAGCCCTGCAAATAAAGGGGACATTGTGCCATCTGTAAAATTAACGGACCAGTAGAAAACAGATTTGTTAGAGTGCACTTTCTACACTGCCATGAACCGTCCTACCTAACTGTCCTGCAGGAAACCTGCCCTTCTTGCACCAGCTTCAGAGCTTCTTCATACGCAGCCGCTGACTTGCTTGGCAGAAACGGAATATCGCTCAGTTGCAGAGAGTCAAAAAGCTGAAACATATATGGAGAGCTCAAGCCTAGGGAGACTGATCACTAACTAATAAGGAATATATATATATATATATATATATACACACACACACACACATACACACACACTAATAAATTGTAAAATGACAGACAAATGAGCAGAAGTAAAAAATGAAGGATAGTCTAAGGACTGCCCATATCTGGCGTATAGGAAACGACTCGAACAATCTGTACCAGGTCTGTGTATCTGGAATGTTGAAGAGTTAGTAATATCTTTACATTTTTTACAAAACCAAATACATTTTATAAATGACGACCTTGTCTAATCTTCCCAACCACTCTACTTTAGGTTGTACTGTTCGTACCATAAAAGCCACACAAGTAATATTTCACCTCGGCTGCTGAGAAGAAGGAATCATCAGAAATTGTACTCATGTCATCATCCATTCGCAGTGTTCTTCCTCCTTCAGTCATGGGAAACATCAGCGCTCCTTCTGTGTGGAAGGAAAGAAAATAGGTCATTACAGAATTAAGCAGTGGTAGTTTTGTCAACATACTATAGTCCTCATGGCCATACGATCAACCAGGTTTGATGCAAGTCTTGAGTCAGTGTGGAGAAATCACAATGTTCAGCAGGTCCACAAAGCTTGAGGAAATCCCACAATTTAACGATACATTTTAAAAATAAGTATCATCTTTAACTTCAAACTAAAGGGCAGTGCATGGTATAAAATACATAACAAAACTGTTGGGGACATGACTGGAAAGATTTTAAACTCCATTTGAATAACAACGTTCATAAAAGACAATATTTAAGCTGTAAGGTAGCCTACCCAGGTCCAGGAGCGCATTTTCTGATGTAATGCTCGTCCCGAATTCTTCCTGAAGGTTGTAGGCGCGGTGCAGAAGAGCTTCCAATTTGCTAGAAAGCTCTCTCTGTGGGACCTGAGCAAGCAATAATGTCATATAAATAGCGTGTTGCAAGACCCAAAACAGAAGCATGTTTAATGACATGATATGGCAAAGAACATGCATACTTTACATATGCTCTTGTGGTATACGTATTTTATATATGCACTTGTGGTATACAGGTATGTGCTTTATAATTGCTCTTGTGGTATACATACTTTATATATGCTCTTGAGGTATACATACTTTATATATGCTCTTGAGGTATACATACTTTATATATGCTCTCAAGTTATACGTACTTTAAATATGATATGAAATCAAGTCCTTGCACGATATGGGCTTGAAGGATTGCAAGGCCCTGGCACAGACATTTGTCTGCAGGTGGCAAAACTACTGAACTAGATTGTTCTTATGGATGTAGTCAAGCTGAGAATATTGCAAGTTTCTCTTCTGTAAAAGCCACAAATGGGCCATGAAAGACTGAACTAGAAAACCACAACTCATTAATTACACAAAAAAAGAACCTAGGCAAAAGTGACCTAAGTAAATAATATAATTACATTTATGCATACGGATTTGGACAAATGCATTAAATCACTAAGTAGTAACAGTTTAATGTCCCTTTAAAGGGACAGTCTAGGCCAAAATAAACTTTCATGATTCAGATAGAGCATGTCATTTTAAACAATTTTCCAATTCACTTTTATCACCAATTTTTCTTTGTTCTCTTGGTATTCTTAGTTGAAAGCTTAACCTAGGAGGTTCATATGCTAATTTCTTAGACCTTGAAGCCCACCTCTTTCAAATTGCATTTTAACAGTTTTTCACCACTAGAGGGTGTTAGTTCACGTATTACATATAGATAACACTGTGCTCGTGCACGGGAAGTTATCTGGGATCAGGCACTGATTGGCTAGACTGCAAGTCTGTCAAAAGAACTGAAAAAAGGGGCAGTTTGCAGAAGCTTAGATACAAGATAATCACAGAGGTTAAAAGTATATTATTATAACTGTGTTGGTTATGCAAAACTGGGAAATGGGTAATAAAGGGATTATCTATCTTTTAAAACAATAAAAATTCTGGTGTAGACTGTCCCTTTAATATGTGCTCTAGTACTGTGTGCTATGTACTCCAGCCTTCCAGCCAGACATTTGTACTGTGTGTTATGCACTCCAGCCTTCCAGCCAGAGGTTTGTACTGTGTGGTATGTACTCCAGCCTTCCAGCCAGACATTTGTACTGTGTGTTATGCACTCCAGCCTACCAGCCAGAGGTTTGTACTGTGTGGTATGTACTCCAGCCTACCAGCCAGAGGTTTGTACTGTGTGCTATGTACGCCAGCCTACCAGCCAGAGGTTTGTACTGTTTGGTATGTACTCCAGCCTACCAGCCAGAGGTTTGTACTGTGTGTTATGTACTCCAGCCTACCAGCCAGACGTTTGTACTGTGTGTTATGTACTCCAGCCTACCAGCCAGAGGTTTGTACTGTGTGTTATGTACTCCAGCCTACCAGCCAGAGGCTTGTACTGTGTGCTATGTACTCCAGCCTACCATCCAAAGATTTGTACTGTGTGTTATGCACTCCAGCCTACCAGCCAGACGTTTGTACTGTGTGTTATGTACTCCAGCCTACCAGCCAGAGGTTTGTACTGTGTGTTATGTACTCCAGCCTACCAGCCAGAGGTTTGTACTGTATGTTATGTACTCCAGCCTACCAGCCAGAGGCTTGTACTGTGTGCTATGTACTCCAGCCTACCATCCAAAGATTTGTACTGTGTGTTATGCACTCCAGCCTACCAGCCAGAGGCTTGTACTGTGTGCTATGTACTCCAGCCTACCATCCAAAGATTTGTACTGTGTGTTATGCACTCCAGCCTACCAGCCAGACGTTTGTACTGTGTGTTATGTACTCCAGCCTACCAGCCAGAGGTTTGTACTGTGTGTTATGTACTCCAGCCTACCAGCCAGAGGTTTGTACTGTGTGTTATGTACTCCAGCCTACCAGCCAGAGGCTTGTACTGTGTGCTATGTACTCCAGCCTACCATCCAAAGATTTGTACTGTGTGTTATGCACTCCAGCCTACCAGCCAGACGTTTGTACTGTGTGTTATGTACTCCAGCCTACCAGCCAGAGGTTTGTACTGTATGTTATGTACTCCAGCCTACCAGCCAGAGGTTTGTACTCCAGCCTACCAGCCAGAGGTTTGTACTGTGTGTTATGTACTCCAGCCTACCGACCAGACATTTGTACTGTGTGTTATGTACTCCAGCCTAAGGTTTGTACTGTGTGTTATGTACTCCAGCCTACCGTACTGTGTGTTATGTACTCCAGCCTACCAGCCAGAGGTTTATACTGTGTGCTATGTACTCCAGTCTATCAGCCAGAGGTTTGTACTGTGTGTTATGTACTCCAGCCTATCAGCCAGAGGTTTGCACTGTGTGTTATGTACTCCAGCCTAAGGTTTGTACTGTGTGTTATGTACTCCAGCCTACCAGCCAGAGGTTTGTACTGTGTGTTATGTACTCCATCCAGAGGTTTGTACTGTGTGTTATGTACTCCAGCCTACCGACCAGAGGTTTGTACTGTGTGTTATGTACTCCAGCCTACCGACCAGAGGTTTGTACTGTGTGTTATGTACTCCAGCCTACCGGACCAGAGGTTTGTACTGTGTGTTATGTACTCCAGCCTACCGACCAGAGGTTTGTACTGTGTGTTATGTACTCCAGCCTACCAGCCAGAGGTTTGTACTGTGTGTTATGTACTCCAGCCTACCAGCCAGAGGTTTGTACTCCAGCCTACCAGCCAGAGGTTTGTACTGTGTTATGTACTCCAGCCTACCAGCCAGAGGTTTGTACTGTGTTATGTACTCCAGCCTACCAGCCAGAGGTTTGTACTGTGTGTTATGTACTCCAGCCTACCAGCCAGAGGTTTGTACTGTGTGTTATGTACTCCAGCCTACCAGCCAGACGTTTGTACTGTGTTATGTACTCCAGCCTACCAGCCAGACGTTTGTACTGTGTTATGTACTCCAGCCTACCAGCCAGACGTTTGTACTGTGTTATGTACTCCAGCCTACCAGCCAGAGGTTTGTACTGTGTGTTATGTACTCCAGCCTACCAGCCAGAGGTTTGTACTGTGTGTTATGTACTCCAGCCTACCAGCCAGAGGTTTGTACTCCAGCCTACCAGCCAGACGTTTGTACTGTGTGTTATGTACTCCAGCCTACCGACCAGAGATTTGTACTGTGTGTTATGTACTCCATCCAGAGGTTTGTACTGTGTGTTATGTACTCCATCCAGAGGTTTGTACTGTGTGTTATGTACTCCAGCCTACCAGCCAGAGGTTTGTACTGTGTGTTATGTACTCCATCCAGAGGTTTGTACTGTGTGTTATGTACTCCATCCAGAGGTTTGTACTGTGTGTTATGTACTCCAGCCTACCAGCCAGAGGTTTGTACTGTGTGTTATGTACTCCATCCAGAGGTTTGTACTGTGTGTTATGTACTCCAGCCTACCGACCAGAGGTTTGTACTGTGTGTTATGTACTCCAGCCTACCAACCAGAGGTTTGTACTGTGTGTTATGTACTCCAGCCTACCGGACCAGAGGTTTGTACTGTGTGTTATGTACTCCAGCCTACCGACCAGAGGTTTGTACTGTGTGTTATGTACTCCAGCCTACCGACCAGAGGTTTGTACTGTGTGTTATGTACTCCAGCCTACCAGCCAGAGGGTTGTACTGTATTATGTACTCCAGCCTACCAGCCAGAGGTTTGTACTGTGTGTTATGTACTCCAGCCTACCAGCCAGAGGTTTGTACTGTGTTATGTACTCCAGCCTACCAGCCAGAGGTTTGTACTGTGTTATGTACTCCAGCCTACCAGCCAGAGGTTTGTACTGTGTGTTATGTACTCCAGCCTACCAGCCAGACGTTTGTACTGTGTTATGTACTCCAGCCTACCAGCCAGACGTTTGTACTGTGTTATGTACTCCAGCCTACCAGCCAGAGGTTTGTACTGTGTGTTATGTACTCCAGCCTACCAGCCAGAGGTTTGTACTCCAGCCTACCAGCCAGACGTTTGTACTGTGTGTTATGTACTCCAGCCTACTGACCAGAGATTTGTACTGTGTGTTATGTACTCCATCCAGAGGTTTGTACTGTGTGTTATGTACTCCAGCCTACCAGCCAGAGGTTTGTACTGTGTGTTATGTACTCCAGCCTACCAGCCAGACGTTTGTACTGTGTGTTATGTACTCCAGCCTACCGACCAGAGGTTTGTACTGTGTGTTATGTACTCCAGCCTACCATCCAGAGGTTTGTACTGTGTGTTATGTACTCCAGCCTACCAGCCAGAGGTTTGTACTGTGTGTTATGTACTCCAGCCTACCAGCCAGACGTTTGTACTGTGTGTTATGTACTCCAGCCTACCAGCCAGAGGTTTGTACTGTGTGTTATGTACTCCAGCCTACCATCCAGAGGTTTGTACTGTGTGTTATGTACTCCAGCCTACCAGCCAGAGGTTTGTACTGTGTGTTATGTACTCCAGCCTACCGACCAGAGGTTTGTACTGTGTGTTATGTACTCCAGCCTACCAGCCAGGGGTTTGTACTGTGTTATGTACTCCAGCCTACCAGCCAGAGGTTTGTACTGTGTTATGTACTCCAGCCTACCGGCCAGAGGTTTTTTATGGGCAGTTCCGCATGTGCAATGGTTTTACTTCAACAATATTACACATCGCAAGCTGCTTCTCATTCTGACGATTGATTGTTATGTACTCTCACATATATTGGTTGAGCACCAAGGATGACACAATGCTGCAGAAAAGGCTGTTTCCCTCTGTCCATTCTTACTTCCCCACTTGTTCTGAGCTTTGTGTAGCGCAGCCGTGTCCCATGATGACCAGGCTACTAGATTACAGATAGTGCTAAAAAGGGGGTTAGTCACATTCGTAAGCCCCCGATTTTCCCTTAAAGGAACATGAAAAACTATAAAATAATTAATTATGCAGAGTAAATTGTATTTTTTCCAGTTGCTGCAAGAATTGGAAGTGCATTCACAAGTCCAAGTGCTACATTCTACTCAGTGCAGTCATTTATTTCTAACTGGCTTTTATCCTGGGACTACACAGCACTGCAACTTGTGCCAACAAATGTCTTTTATACATGTAGGTTTCTATGCAAACCTCATTCAGTTGCTGATGTATACTATAAATATGTTCCGTGGCCTCTATGATTGGTGGGAAGTTGCACAGCTGATATTATCCCAAATTACTGCACTAAAGCAGCACACACAAATAAACATGATTCACTATCATTCTGATAGGGTGAGATACACACGGGCATTTCAGTGGCAATAATGATATATGTTACAGTAGTAGGTGTAAGCACAGGTTAGCTTTCCTTTAATACAGTATAGGAGCCTATAATGCCTGGGAGGAGGTTGTAAAGGGGGATACTAGATGCACCCCTATTACAGTGATACCGCTCAGACGATCTGGCACCAATAAGGATAGAAGCTTAGTGCACAAGCGTTTGCCACATGCGCAAATTACACCAATCATGTGACTGGCACTCAGGCAGCGTCAGAATGAGCAAGCGCCTAAAACCATTATTAGCCGAGTGCCCGCACATGCATTAAAACGTTCTCACTTTCAATAAAAGCCACGTATACTGCATTACATTGCTATTCACTCCTATCCTTTTCACATACCTCTCTTTTCATTACAAATACAAGTTCTAATACTATGTATGGTACAGACGGAAATATTTTGCTAGAAGAGCACCCACCTCTGCCACATCTTCAGACAGGCTGTCATTTAGCAGCTCCGTGATCTGGGTGGTTGGGGTGCTGGAGCTACACCTCGGGCCAATGTTCAGCGCCTGCTGCCATTTATGTAAGGCTTCCTCAAACAGCTCCATGCCTACCCATGACAAAAGGGACAGTCACCTTCCTTCTAATAACAAATGGCAAACACAATGATCCATTCAAAAAATAGTGTAGCTTCCATAGATGCACATTCTGTGCTTCACAAATATGATGGAAAGTCTGGTGATCAGTTATTAGAAATAAAGAGCCAAATAAAGTATATTTTTTTGTGAATATATTTTGAATGGAATCAAAACTAGTATCAACCTAGTGCAACATTTATTTGTAGAACTGCATGGTGGTTTGCCAATAACATAAGTAATACATTATAACAGTTTTTCCTTACAAGCATAATAAAAATCATAAAAAGGAATTTCCTCTGTCAACCACTATCAGAAAACAGGTCTCTCTTGCACTTCCCTCCCAGTCCGTATTCTGTCCACTCCCCACCCACCTAATACACGGTTTCTACAATCAATAACTTTATCTTTTCTACTCTAAGCTTCTCTGAAAGAAGCAGGAATATATTTTGACATTTTCTGGACACATTAAATTTGATAATTTGCTCCGATTTTATTCATCCTTTTTTGATGAATGGCTGGTCTTAAAATAGACTATAACTTTCTATTACATGTGTTAATATATATTTTCTCTCCATTAAAGCACTAACCCTACACCCTCATATTTTACTCTACTAATCACAAAAGTAGTTGAATGCTGTGAACATAGATGAGAGCACTACTTTGGTATTATATACCGCCCTCTCTAGTAACCATGGGGTAAACAACTGGCCAATAAGAAAGGGTCACCTAACTTATCCTTTGAGTGACTACTGGTGGTTGACTTTAAGATGTTATCGCATAAAATACCTTGAATGTAAAGGTTTTCAGCATTGGCGTCTCCACCAGTTAACTCTTCATCAATTTCCCGGGAACTCCAGGGTCCTGAAGACAAGGCATTTGTGCTAGGGGAGTTCACAGCAACTACCTGCCCATTAGGGGAGATAAATGATAAAGTGTAACAATAAATTTTGCGCCCAAGTATAAGTCACATAACTCCGTGTTTCTCAACCTTTTTGTAGCGAGTACCCCTGTAGGCATACATTTGTTTCCTAAGTACCCCAACTGTAGCACAAATTTTATTGTTCTTCTACATGATCAAAAATAGAAATCATGTGAATCTCTTGATTTCACAAGCTTGTATCACATATGTTAATGAAGTAAATATATAGGAATCAGATATTTGCTTAATGTTTTACTGAATTTAATATTTGGCAACATTACATCTGAGATTAACACACAAAACGCAGAAATATGGTCCACTGATATGAATAAGTATATGCACTTAATGTGCTTCTTACAATAAACTCTTTTGTACATGATGAGGAAAGTCATTTTTATGTTACCATCTTTCTAGTTTTAATAACCATTTCACACACAGTTTATCTGTTCCGTTTTCCTGCGGCACACTAGTATGATGCACTTTACCTATTTCACAGTGGCACATTTATCTGCCACTTGTCTCTGTGACACTTGGTCACAGTAATACACTTTCTCTGTTCATATCAGTGAAGCTCATCTCCCGCCCTCATATGTCACTAAGAAGCCAGAATTTAAGGTTTTACCAATTTGAGGGGAATCAGTGATTGAGCAGTGGTCCAACCTAGGCAGGAAATACTCGCACTCTGCCCTGTTAGGAGCACTCAAGGGTAGAAACACAGTTTTCCTTGATATGTCATGTTTACAATAGCTACATCAGGAAAAATAAATAATGAAGGCCTATCCCTTGAGTTCCCCCCAGGGGTACACGTACCACAGGTTTAGAAACTAGAACACAACTCATACACTAATACCATCACAAATCCCACATGTGACTACACGAGCCAGATTGCATTAGTTCACAACAATGATAGTTCTCCCGGGAGTTTAAATGTTATCTTACCGATGCCAGGCTGTGTGTGGAGCTGGAGTGCTTGCTTGGCTCCAGAGAAGAAATGCCACTCAGGGTATCGTTGCTTTTACTGCTAGGACTTTGCACCCTCCGTGGGTATCCTGACAAATGGTTTAATACAAGTAAAAAATGATTTAGCAAACCAAAAATGGTTGTGGTCAGACGTCTTTCTGAGTCACTCTTCCTATATGTTCCAGGGCTCCAAATGGCACTTGGCTTAGAGTTTCAAATAAATAGTCACTTTAAATTACCACCCACATATTGTGGTAAGGGAAAGCATATCTCAGGAATTAAGCACAGCATTACAAAAGGTCTGCACACAAAAATACTAAAATATATACACAGTATCAGTAATTAAGCGCTGCATTACAAAAGGTCTGCACACACAAATGTTTTGTAATGCAGTGCATAATTGCTGTGCATAGATAAAACATTAATTGTGTGTGCTTACCTTTTGTAATGCAGCACTTAATTACTGATATATACTGTGCATATATAAACATTTATTGTGTGTGCAGACCGTTTGTAATGTAGCACTTAATTACTGATATATACTGTGCATATATAAATATTTATTGTGTGTGCAGACCTTATGCAATGTAGCACTTAATTACTGATATATACTGTGCATATATAAACATTTATTGTGTGCGCAGACCTTATGTAATGCAGCACTTAATTACTGATATATACTGTGCATATATAAACATTTATTGTGTGCGCAGACCTTATGTAATGCAGCACATAATTGCTGATATATAAATAAATATAAATAATATAAAAGGTAAGCAAACACAATTAATGTTTTAAATATGCACAGTAAGAACAGTATAAAGATCAGTAATTAAGTGCTGCATTACAAAAGATCTGCACGCACAATAAATGTTTATATTAGCACAGTATATATCAGTAATTAAGTGCAGCATTACATAAGGTCTGCACACACAATAAATGTTTATATATGTACAGTATATATCAGTAATTAAGTGCCACATTACATAAGATCTGCACACACAATTAAGGTTTTATATATGCACAGTATATATCAGCAATTAAGCGCAGCATTACAAAAAATCGGCACACAATAAATGTTTATATATGCACAGTATATATCAGTAATTAAGTGCCATATTACATAAGGTCTGCACACACACAAATGTTTATATATGCACAGTATATATCAGTAATTAAGTGCTGCATTAGATAAGGTCTGCACACACAATAAATGTTTATATATGCACAGTATATATATATATATATATATATATATCAGTAATTAAGTGCTGCATTACATAAAGGTCTGCACACACAATAAATGTTTATATATGCACAGTATATATATATATATATATATATATATCAGTAATTAAGTGCTGCATTACATAAAGGTCTGCACACACAATAAATATTTATATATGCACAGTGTATATCAGTAAATAAGTGCTAAATTACATAAGGTTTGCACACACAATAAATATTTATATATGCACAGTGTATATCAGTAATTAAGTGCTGCATTACATAAAGGTCTGCACACACAATAAATGTTTATATATGCACAGTGTATATCAGTAAATAAGTGCTAAATTACATAAGGTCTGCACACACAATAAATGTCTATACAGGTAGCCCTCAGTTTACGCAGGGGTTAGGTTCCAGAAGGAATGGTTGTAAATCGAAACCGTTGTAAATTGAAACCCAGTTTATAATGTAAGTCAATGGGAAGTGATGGAGTTAGGTTCCAGGCCCCTCTCAAAATTGTCATAAGTAACACCTAATACTTTATTTTTAAAGCTTTGAAATGAAGACTTTAAATGCTAAAGAGCATTATAAACCTAATAAAGTAATCACACAACACAGAATATATAATTAAACTAAGTTACATAAACAAAAACATTTGCTAAACAGCATTATAAACCTAATAAAATAATCACACAACACACACTTCACTTGCATTTTTCTGCAAACAATTCTTTCTATGCATTCCAATCTGGACTGATTTATAGACCGGAAGATCTTGTTCCTATGAAAGCTGCTCGATAGCTCAGGTCTAGTTATACTGATTCATTTTAGCTTCCTTGGATTGCATATCTTTGCTGCAACACAAGCGGACAGCTCCACCTACTGGGTATTTTAATCAATGCACTGCTTCTCAATGCTTTTCAATAGCAGTCACATGACTGAAAAAAAAAGGTTGTTATTCTGAAACGGTGCAAATTGAACCATTGTAAATCGAGGGCCACCTGTATATGCACAGTATATATCAGTAATTAAAGGGACACTGTACCCAAAAAATGTCTTTTGTGATTCAGATTGAGCATGAAATTTTAAGCAACTTTCTAATTTACTCCTATTATCAAATTTTCTTCATTCTCTTGGTATCTTTATTTGAAATGCAAGAATGTAAGTTTAGATGCCGAGCCATTTTTGGTGAACAACCTGGGTTGTCCTTGCTGATTGGTGGATAAATTCATCCACCAATAAAAAAGTGCTGTTGCTGTCCAGAGTACTGAAACCAAAAAAAAGCTTAGATGCCTTCTTTTTCAAATAATGATAGCAAGAGAACAAAATAAATTGATAATAGGAGTAAATTAGAAAGTTGCTTAAAATTGCATGCTCTTTCTGAATTACAAAAGAAAAAAATTGGGTTCAGTGTCCCTTTAAGTGCCACATTACATAAGGTCTGCACACACACAATAAATGTTTATATATGCACAGTATATATCAGTAATTAAATGCTGCATTACATAAGGTCTGCACACACAATAAATGTTTATATATGCACAGTATATATCAGTAATTAAGTGCTGCATTACATAAGGTCTGCACACACAATAAATGTTTATATATGCACAGTATATATCAGTAATTAAGTGCTGCATTACATAAGGTCTGCACACACAATAAGTGTTTATATAAGCACAATATATATCAGTAATTAAGTGCTGCATTACATAAGGTCTGCACACACAATAAATGTTTATGTATGCACAGTATATATCAGTAATTAAATAAATGTTTATATATGCACAGTATATCAGTAATTAAGTGCTGCATTACATAAGGTCTGCACACACAAATGTTTATATATGCACAGTATATATATCAGTAATTAAATGTTTATATATGCACAGTATATATCAGTAATTAAATGTTTATATATGCACAGTATATATCAGTAATTAAGTGCTGCATTACATAAGGACATAAGGTCTGCACACACAATAAATGTTTATATATGCACAGTATATATCAGTAATTAAATAAATGTTTATATATGCACAGTATATATCAGTAATTAAATGTTTATATATGCACAGTATATATATCAGTAATTAAGTACAGCATTACATAATGTCTGCACACACAATAAATGTTTATATATGCACAGTATATATCAGTAATTAAGGTCTGCACACACAATAAATGTTTATATATGCACAGTATATATCAGTAATTAAGTGCCGCATTACATAAGGTCTGCACACACAGTAAATACAGGTGGCCCTCGTTTTACAACGGTTCAATTTACACCTTTTCAGAATAACAACCTTTTTTCCAGTCATGTGACTGCTATTGAGAAGCATTGAGAAGCAATGCATTTATTAAAATAGCCAGTAGGTGGAGCTGTCCTCTTGTGTTGCAGCAAAGCCAAGCAAGCTGAAATTAATCAGTCTAACCAGACCTGAGCTATCGAGCAGATTTCAAAGGAACAAGATCTTCCTGTCTATAAATCAGTCCAGATTGGAATGCATAGAAAGCACTGTTTGCAGAAAAATGCAAGTGAAGTCTGTGTTGTGTGATTTTATTAGGTTTATAATGCTGTTTAGCAAATGTTTTTGTTAATTTAACTTAGTTTAATTATATATTCTGTGTTGTGTGATCATTTTATTAGGTTTATAATGCTGTTTAGCATTTAAAGTCTTCATTTCAAAGCTTTAAAAATAATGTATTAGGTGTTACTTATGACAAATTTGAGAGGGGCCTGGGACCTATCTCCCTCACTTCCCATTGACTTACATTATAAACTGGGTTTCAATTTACAACGGTTTCGATTTACAACCATTCTTTCTGGAACCTAACCCCGGCGTAAACTGAGGGCTACCTGTATTTATATATGCACAGTATATATCAGTAATTAAGTGCTGCATTACATAAGGTCTGCACACAATAAATGTTTATATATGCACAGTATATATCAGTAATTAAGTGCTGCATTACATAAGGTCTGCACACACAATAAATGTTTATATATGCACAGTATATATCAGTAATTAAGTGTTGGATTACATAAGGTCTGCACACACAATAAATGTTTATATATGCACAGTATATATCAGTAATTAAGTGCTGCATTACATAAGGTCTGCACACACAATAAATGTTTATATATGCACAGTATATATCAGTAATTAAGTGCAGCATTACATAAGATCTGCACACACAATAAATGTTTATATATGCACAGTATATATCAGTAATTAAGTGCTGCATTACATAAGGTCTGCACACACAATAAATGTTTATATATGCACAGTATATATCAGTAATTAAGTGCTGCATTACATAAGGTCTGCACACACAATAAATGTTTATATATGCACAGTATATATCAGTAATTAAGTGCTAAATTACATAAGGTCTGCACACACAATAAATGTTTATATATGCACAGTATATATCAGTAATTAAGTGCTGCATTACATAAGGTCTGCACACACAATAAATGTTTATATATGCACAGTATATAGCAGTAATTAAGTGCAGCATTACATAAGGTCTGCACACACAATAAATGTTTATATATGCACATTATATAGCAGTAATTAAGTACTACATTACTTAAGGTCTGCACACAATAAATGTTTATATATGCACAGTATATATATATCAGTAATTAAGCGATGCACCGTAAATGTACAAGGCGCAGATGCAGCACCGTAACCGCACTAGGCGCAGATATTGCTCTGTAACCGCACTAGGCGCAGATGATGCATTTATAAGCCTGGACTGCACGCTTTGTAAATGATATTTGTAAATAATAGCCAATTAAAAGGAACATAAAGATTCAAAGATACAGCTATTATTTATAACTGTGCAATAACACCATATTAGAACATTTTCTTCTTGTTAGTTTTATATAAGAGAGCTTATTACGATCAGTGCATTCCGCTAGGATTTGTGTAATCCAGACCTTGCTCCCTAATGAGCACTCACATTGTACTCATGCAGACACATATCAATAACGCAGTCTCACCTTTCTTTACTGAAGAGGTGCGTCTGACAGGTAAGACTGTGCTTGGAATGCCGCCCGGCTTCAGGCCTCCATTGTCAGCGGTTATCTGTTTCTTTTTATGCTTTCGCCGTTTCAGCTGGTGAGCAGCAAGGGCCAGTGCTACCGTACCAAGCGCCGTGGCAAATAGCACCTTACGCAGCCCGGGAGACAACCGCAGCTGAGAGAAAGTGGACTGGAAAAAACAAAAATACCCAAACTGAAGACTTACACAACAGATATGGTTGCAAATGATAGAAAATATATTCATGTATAACAATGCTGATGTTTTGCTTTTATAAAAGTTGTATAATAAAGCAGGGAAGAGAACCCAACACTCTGTCTGTAGCGGGTCCTTAGTCTCACTTGCAGACCCCGCAACAAGAACCTAACGCTCTGTCTGTAACAGGTCCTTAGTCTCACTAGCAGACCCCGCAACAAGAACCCAACGCTCTGTCTGTAGCGGGTCCTTGGTCTCACTAGCAGACCCCGCAACAAGAACCCAACGCTCTGTCTGTAACAGGTCCTTAGTCTCATTTGCAGACCCTGCAACAAGAACCCAACGCTCTGTCTGTAGCAGGTCCTTAGTCTCACTTGCAGCCCCAGCAACAAGAACCCAACGCTCTGTCTGTAACAGGTCCTTAGTCTCATTTGCAGACCCTGCAACAAGAACCCAACGCTCTGTCTGTAGCAGGTCCTTAGTCTCACTTGCAGCCCCAGCAACAAGAACCCAACGCTCTGTCTGTAGCGGGTCCTTAGTCTCACTTGCAGACCCCGCAACAAGAACCCAATGCTCTGTCTGTAGCAGGTCCTTAGTCTCACTAGCAGACCCCGCAACAAGAACCCAACGCTCTGTCTGTAGCGGGTCCTTAGTCTCGCTTGCAGCCCCAGCAACAAGAACCCAACGCTCTGTCTGTAGCGGGTCCTTAGTCTCACTTGCAGACCCCGCAACAAGAACCCAACACTCTGTCTGTAGCAGGTCCTTAGTCTCACTAGCAGACCCAGCAACAAGAACCCAACGCTCTATCTGTAGCGGGTCCTTAGTCTCACTAGCAGACCCCGCAACAAGAACCCAACGCTCTATCTGTAGCGGGTCCTTAGTCTCACTAGCAGACCCCGCAACAAGAACCCAACGCTCTGTCTGTAGCAGGTCCTTAGTCTCACTTGCAGACCCCGCAACAAGAACCCAACGCTCTGTCTGTAGCGGGTCCTTAGTCTCACTAGCAGACCCCGCAACAAGAACCCAACGCTCTGTCTGTAGCGGGTCCTTAGTCTCACTTGCAGACCCTGCAACAAGAACCCAACACTCTATCTGTAGCGGGTCCTTAGTCTCACTAGCAGACCCCGCAACAAGAACCCAACGCTCTGTCTGTAGCAGGTCCTTAGTCTCACTAGCAGATCCCGCAACAAGAACCCAA
This sequence comes from Bombina bombina, assembly GCF_027579735.1. Lineage (NCBI taxonomy): Eukaryota > Metazoa > Chordata > Amphibia > Anura > Bombinatoridae > Bombina > Bombina bombina. The sequence goes on from NC_069510.1 coordinate 124,495,510, forward strand.
CGCTCTGTCTGTAGCAGGTCCTTAGTCTCACTTGCAGACCCCGCAACAAGAACCCAACGCTCTGTCTGTAGCGGGTCCTTAGTCTAACTTGCAGACCCCGCAACAAGAACCCAACACTCTGTCTGTAGCAGGTCCTTAGTCTCACTTGCAGCCCCCGCAACAAGAACCCAACGCTCTGTCTGTAGCGGGTCCTTAGTCTTGCTAGCAGACCCCGCAACAAGAACCCAACGATCTGTCTGTAGCAGGTCCTTAGTCTCACTTGCAGCCCCCGCAACAAGAACCCAACGCTCTGTCTGTAACAGGTCCTTAGTCTCGCTAGCAGACCCCGGAACAAGAACCCAACGATCTGTCTGTAGCAGGTCCTTAGTCTCACTTGCAGCCCCCGCAACAAGAACCCAACGATCTGTCTGTAGCGGGTTCTTAGTCTCACTAGCAGACCCCGCAACAAGAACCCAATGCTCTGTCTGTAGCGGATCCTTAGTCTCACTAGCAGACCCCGCAACAAGAACCCAACGCTCTGTCTGTAGCGGGTCCTTAGTCTCACTTGCAGACACCACAACAAGAGCCTAACGCTCTGTCTGTAGCGGGTCCTTAGTCTCACTTGCAGACCCTGCAACAAGAACCTAACGCTCTGTCTGTAGCGGGTCCTTAGTCTCACTTGCAGACCCCGCAACAAGAACCCAACGCTCTGTCTGTAGCGGGTCCTTAGTCTCACTAGCAGACCCCGCAACAAGAACCCAACGCTCTGTCTGTAGCGGGTCCTTAGTCTCACTTGCAGACCCCGCAACAAGAACCTAACGCTCTGTCTGTAGCGGGTACTTAGTCTCACTAGCAGACCCCGCAACAAGAGCAAACTGTTAGGGTTATCTAGTGTGATGCTGACCCAGAGACAGAAGGTTCAGAACTGACAAAACAAATTACAAGTAAAAAGCAACGTCTTCAGCTCCATTTGTTTGTATTTAGCTGGGAATGGTAGTGCACACTTATAAACTATTAAAGGGACAGTAAACAATAGAAATGTCTGCAAATCATTAAAGGGACAGTAAACAATACAAATGTCTGCAAAGCATTAAGGGGACAGTAAACAATACAAATGTCTGCAAATCATTAAAGGGACAGTAAACAATAGAAATGTCTGCAAATCATTAAAGGGACAGTAAACAATAGAAATGTCTGCAAAGCATTAAGGGGACAGTAAACAATACAAATGTCTGCAAATCATTAAAGGGACAGTAAACAATACAAATGTCTGCAAATCATTAAAGGGACAGTAAACAATAGAAATGTCTGCAAATCATTAAAGGGACAGTAAACAATAGAAATGTCTGCAAATCATTAAAGGGACAGTAAACAATACAAATGTCTGCAAATCATTAAAGGGACAGTAAACAATAGAAATGTCTGCAAATCATTAAAGGGACAGTAAACAATAGAAATGTCTGCAAAGCATTAAGAGGACAGTAAACAATACAAATGTCGGCAAAATTAAACTTTCATGATTCAAATAGAACATACAATTTTAAACAACTTTTCCACTAACTTATATGGTCTAATTTACTTCATTCTCATGGTAAAAAAAAAAAAAAAAAAAAAAAGATACCTAGGTAGACTCAGGAGCAGCAGTGCACTACTGGGAACTAGTTGCTGATTGGTGGCTGCCCATATATGCCTCTTGTCATTGGCTCACAAGATGTGTTCAGCTAGCTAATAGTGTATTGCTGCTTCTTCGACAAAGGATACCAAGAAAACAAAGCACATTTGATAATAGAAGGAAACAGGTAAGCGGTTTGAAACTGTATGTTCTATCTGAAACATGAAAGAAAAATGTGCTTCCATGTCCCTTAAAGGGACACTGAACCCATTTTTTTTTCTGTTGTGATTCAGATAGAGCATGCAATTTTAAACAAACTTTCTAATTTACTCCTATTATAACATTTTTTTCATTCTCTTGGTATCTTTATTTAAAAAGCAAGAATGTAAGTTTCGATGCTGGCCCATTTTTGGTGAATAACCTGGGTTGTCCTTGCTGATTAGACAGCACCAATAAACAAGCAAGAGAACGAAGAAAAATTGATAATAGTAATAAGTTAGAAAGTTGCTTAAAATTGCCGCTCTATCTGAATCATGAAAGAAAAAAATTGGGTTTAGTGTCCCTTTAAATGCTGTGCAAACACCGTACTGCACCGTTTGTGGTCTCTGGCCAATGCTGTGAGCCCACAGTCCTGCAGTAAGCGTTATAAACCACAATGATCGCCCATAGACAAATGGTCAGGTCTACGGGGCAAGTGAAGACACCACACTGAGCGCCTATAGACTAGAACAAACCAACACCATCATGAAGAGTGAGCTGTAAATGGCTAAACGCTAATGACTGCAGGTGCACGCATCTGCCAGATGGTCAGGTCTACGGGGCAAGTGAAGACACCACACTGAGCGCCTATAGACTAGAACAAACCAGCACCATCATGAAGAGTGAGCTGTAAATGGCTAAACGCTAATGACTGCAGGTGCACGCATCTGCCAGATGGTCAGGTCTAGGGGGCAAGTGAAGACACCACACTGAGCGCCTACAGACTAGAACAAACCAGCACCATCATGAAGAGTGAGCTGTAAATGGCTAAACGCTAATGACTGCAGGTGCACGCATCTGCCAGATGGTCAGGTCTAGGGGGCAAGTGAAGACACCACACTGAGCGCCTACAGACTAGAACAAACCAGCACCATCATGAAGAGTGAGCTGTAAATGGCTAAACGCTAATGACTGCAGGTGCGCGCATCCGCCAGATGGTCAGGTCTAGGGGGCAAGTGAAGACACCACACTGAGCGCCTACAGACTAGAACAAACCAGCACCATCATGAAGAGTGAGCTGTAAGTGGCTAAACACTAATGACTGCAGGTGCACGCATCTGCCAGATGGTCAGGTCTACGGGGCAAGTGAAGACACCACACTGAGCGCCTATATACTAGAACAAACCAGCACCATCATGAAGAGTGAGCTGTAAAAGGCTAAACGCTAATGACTGCAGGTGCGCGCATCCGCCAGATGGTCAGGTCTAGGGGGCAAGTGAAGACACCACACTGAGCGCCTACAGACTAGAACAAACCAGCACCATCATGAAGAGTGAGCTGTAAATGGCTAAACGCTAATGACTGCAGGTGCGCGCATCTGCCAGATGGTCAGGTCTAGGGGGCAAGTGAAGACACCACACTGAGCGCCTACAGACTAGAACAAACCAGCACCATCATGAAGAGTGAGCTGTAAATGGCTAAACGCTAATGACAGCAGGTGCGCGCATCTGCCAGATGGTCAGGTCTAGGGGGCAAGTGAAGACACCACACTGAGCGCCTATAGACTAGAACAAACCAACACCATCATGAAGAGTGAGCGGTAAATGGCTAAACGGTAATGACTGCAGGTGCGCGCATCTGCCAGATGGTCAGGTCTAGGGGGCAAGTGAAGACACCACACTGAGCGCCTACAGACTAGAACAAACCAGCACCATCATGAAGAGTGAGCTGTAAATGGCTAAACGCTAATGACTGCAGGTGCACGCATCTGCCAGATGGTCAGGTCTAGGGGGCAAGTGAAGACACCACACTGAGCGCCTATAGACTAGAACAAACCAGCACCATCATGAAGAGTGAGCTGTAAGTGGCTAAACGCTAACGACTGCAGGTGCACGCATCCGCCAGATGGTCAGGTCTACGGGGCAAGTGAAGTGTCATAGAATTAGGAAGCGAGAGCGCAGTATTTTACAAATGCCAATTTCATAACATTTAAGGTAAACAATGATCATCTATTAAAAAGAGACATTAAAGCCCTCTTGTTTGTGAGTAAATATTGTGCTTTGTACCACACTCCCCAAAGAAGCCAAAAAGCAAAGCTGTAAGCTTCATTTTCAAAATGCTGCACATTTCCTAACACAGCTGTTTGCTTTGCAGCAGTTACAGGTTATAGAATTTGCTTTACGGCTTATTAAAATATATATAATTAAAGTTTATGACAGTGTAGGGTAAGGCTGGTTCTACACATCTGTATTGTATAGATTATTAAAGTTTATGACAGTGTAGGGTAAGGCTTGTTCTACACATCTGTATTGTATATATATAGAGAGATTATTAAAGCTTATGACAGTGTAGGGTAAGGCTTGTTCTACACACCTGTATTGTATAGATTATTAAAGCTTATGACAGTGTAGGGTAAGGCTTGTTCTACACATCTGTATTGTATAGATTATTAAAGCTTATGACAGCGTAGGGTAAGGCTTGTTCTACACACCTGTATTGTATAGATTATTAAAGCTTATGACAGTGTAGGGTAAGGCTTTCTCTACACATCTGTATTGTATAGATTATTAAAGCTTATGACAGTGTAGGGTAAGGCTGGTTCTACACATCTGTATTGTATAGATTATTAAAGCTTATGACAGTGTAGGGTAAGGCTTGTTCTACACATCTGTATTGTATAGATTATTAAAGCTTATGACAGTGTAGGGTAAGGCTTGTTCTACACATCTGTATTGTATAGATTATTAAAGCTTATGACAGTGTAGGGTAAGGCTTGTTCTACACATCTGTATTGTATATATATATAGATTATTAAAGCTTAAGACAGTGTAGGGTAAGGCTTGTTCTACACATCTGTATTGTATAGATTATTAAAGCTTATGACAGTGTAGGGTAAGGCTTGTTCTACACATCTGTATTGTATATATATATATAGATTATTAAAGCTTATGACAGTGTAGGGTAAGGCTTGTTCTACACACCTGTATTGTATAGATTATTAAAGTTTATGACAGTGTAGGGTAAGGCTTGTTCTACACACCTGTATTGTATAGATTATTAAAGCTTATGACAGTGTAGGGTAAGGCTTGTTCTACACACCTGTATTGTATAGATTATTAAATCTTATGACAGTGTAGGGTAAGGCTTGTTCTACACATCTGTATTGTATATATATATAGATTATTAAAGCTTATGACAGTGTAGGGTAAGGCTTGTTCTACACATCTGTATTGTATAGATTATTAAAGCTTATGACAGTGTAGGGTAAGGCTTGTTCTACACATCTGTATTGTATAGATTATTAAAGCTTATGACAGTGTAGGGTAAGGCTTGTTCTACACATCTGTATTGTATATATATATATATATAGATTATTAAAGCTTATGACAGTGTAGGGTAAGGCTTGTTCTACACACCTGTATTGTATAGATTATTAAAGCTTATGACAGTGTAGGGTAAGGCTTGTTCTACACACCTGTATTGTATAGATTATTAAAGCTTATGACAGTGTAGGGTAAGGCTTGTTCTACACACCTGTATTGTATAGATTATTAAAGCTTATGACAGTGTAGGGTAAGGCTTGTTCTACACATCTGTATTGTATAGATTATTAAAGCTTATGACAGTGTAGGGTAAGGCTTGTTCTACACATCTGTATTGTATATATATATAGATTATTAAAGCTTATGACAGTGTAGGGTAAGGCTTGTTCTACACATATGTATTGTATATATATATAGATTATTAAAGTTTATGACAGTGTAGGGTAAGGCTTGTTCTACACATCTGTATTGTATAGATTATTAAAGCTTATGACAGTGTAGGGTAAGGCTTTCTCTACACATCTGTATTGTATAGATTATTAAAAGCTTATGACAGTGTAGGGTAAGGCTTGTTCTACACATCTGTATTGTATAGATTATTAAAGCTTATGACAGTGTAGGGTAAGGCTTTCTCTACACATCTGTATTATATATATATATATTTTATTATTATTAAACCTTATGACAGTGTACAGTAAGGCTTGCTATACACTACACGTCTGTATTATATATATATATATATATATATATTTTATTAAACCTTATGACAGTGTCACATATTCACTGTGTGCAACTGCAGAGAATCCACTGATAACTCGTGTTTACCTGTCCAAAGGTTGTATAAAGAAACACAGGTATCTCTGCCACTGTCATCGCCAGAGCTTTGATAATAGACATCCCCTCAGCTCTCTGGAACGCCATAGCTGTTAGAAAGCGCAGTTGTATTACAATACGCAGCACTTTACGGTGTCGCAGCAAAAACACCTTTCTCCAGGTGAAAGTTGTTCAAGATAACTTGAATCTTTGCACGTCCCATTTTCCATTCAGGACCTTAAAAAATAAATATAAAAAATAGAATAACTATTTATATAGTTTGCAGCGTTTATTTAGCTTTATTTTTTCAAAGTTTAAAAACACAAACAGGAAATTATGTTTTAGCAACCTGATTCACAGAATCAAAGATAAATAAGAAATCAGTCTTAAGGGCTATTATAGTTATAAAAAGACGTGGTTCCTGAGAGGTACTTTAAGTATGTGTTTAACCTTCTACGTTGTCATTAGTGATAAAACTACATGCTCTAATTTGTGCGCTGTGGATCCCAAGCAGTACTTTAAGTATGTGTTTAACCCTTTTGTGGAGGTTAAACACACAGCAGCGTCACTAGTGATAAAATGCACCTGCTGACTTATCAAGGCTAACTCTGCTACATATATACCTACCTGGCTTTATCAGATAACAACACACTTTATACTAACATAATGACAGTGGCTAGCCTTGATGTCTGCAGACTAAAGCCCTGATTGACTCTAAAGCCCTGATAGTTTGGATATCGTAAAATAACAAGTAACAAATATGTTAATTAGCTTTAAAAAATGTTTAGGCTGGTATGTTGAAATGTAAAAAGGTGTTAACCGTGTCTTTAAAGGGGTGAAGACCCTTTTACATAATAGATATTTATCCTGACCTGTCATAGAAGGAGGCTATATTTATATGTATAAAGAAGTTCTGCTGCTGCCTTTTAAATGACACGAATTAGAGTGTTAGCTCTTGAGAACACAATGATACCCTTTACAATGCGCTAGAAGCCACTCACACACTTTGCCGCAGAACGTACTTACCGGGGACAGTCCCGGGAAACAGACCGCAAGTTGTCCCGGTTACCTTCCCAACATTATCACACTGGAGTCTGTGACCCTGAATCTTCTAGTGCGCATGCGTACAGCAGGAAAACAGCACACACAAATGCGCGTGCACGCATTAGGCAACGGAAGACTAATGCGCATGCGTATAGCAGGATGCTAGACCCCAGCCACACGCAAGCGTACAGTAGTAGGATTGAAGTACGCATGCGCAAAACATGAAATTAGGAGTAACATGTACGCATGCGTTTAGTCAGAGATCAGGAATGAAAAGTGGGCATGCGTACATTAGGAAGCACGAACACACATGTGCGCATGCGTACAGTAAAAAAAAAAAAAAAGCTGTCACATATGCGCATGTGTACAGTAGTATGGCAGAAGCACATAGACGCATGCGCAAAGTGGTGCCAGAACGCATCCAGTCAGTGGTTGTGCCAGACTAGTGAAAGCACTCGCACCGATGCGCATGCACAACACCTCGACGCTTTATCTTTTTAAAAACAGTGCAAGCAGCTGTAGAATATCGCAAAACTTATTTATGAGGTAATTTGTTACCTGTTATCTTAATTTGGAATTATTTATAACATTTCGCGTATTTTATCAGTTATTTTACAAAGAGAACTACATGTTTTATTGCAATAAAACACAGACACTGTTACTGCTTCTGTGTAAAGTTCAATGAGGCACTAATAATAACTTTCTGCTTTATGAGACATGGAATACATTGCAATATCAGCCACATCTGTGTATACTATAATACAGGGTGTAATATCAGCCACATCTGTGTATACTATAATACAGGTTGTAATATCAGCTACATCTGTGTATACTATAATACAGGGTGTAATATCAGCTACATCTGTGTATACTATAATACAGGGTGTAATATTAGCTACATCTGTGTATACTATAATACAGGGTGTAATATCAGCTACATCTGTGTATACTATAATACAGGGTGTAATATCAGCTACATCTGTGTATACTATAATACAGGGTGTAATATCAGCTACATCTGTGTATACTATAATACAGGGTGTAATATCAGCTACATCTGTGTATACTATAATACAGGGTGTAATATCAGCTACATCTGTGTATACTATAATACAGGGTGTAATATCAGCTACATCTGTGTATACTATAATACAGGGTGTAATATCAGCTACATCTGTGTATATCATGTAATAAATAAAAGGGTGTAATATCAGCTACATCTGTGTATACCATGTAATAAATAATACAGGGTGTAATATCAGCTACATCTGTGTATACTATAATACAGGGTGTAATATCAGCTACATCTGTGTATACCATGTAATAAATAACACAGGGTGTAATATCAGCTACATCTGTGTATACTATAATACAGGGTGTAATAGCTACATCTGTGTATATCATGTAATAAATAACAGGGTGTAATATCAGCTACATCTGTGTATACCATGTAATAAATAATACAGGGTGTAATATCAGCTACATCTGTGTATACTATAATACAGGGTGTAATATCAGCTACATCTGTGTATACCATGTAATAAATAATACAGGGTGTAATATCAGCCACATCTGTGTATACTATAATACAGGGTGTAATATCAGCTACATCTGTGTATACTATAATACAGGGTGCAATATCAGCCACATCTGTGTATACTATAATACAGGGCGTAATATCAGCTACATCTGTGTATACTATAATACAGGGTGTAATATCAGCTACATCTGTGTATACTATAATACAGGGTGTAATATCAGCTACATCTGTGTATACTATAATACAGGGTGTAATATCAGCTACATCTGTGTATACTATAATACAGGGTGTAATATCAGCTACATCTGTGTATACTATAATACAGGGTGTAATATCAGCTACATCTGTGTATACTATAATACAGGGTGTAATATCAGCTACATCTGTGTATACTATAATACAGGGTGTAATATCAGCTACATCTGTGTATACTATAATACAGGGTGTAATATCAGCTACATCTGTGTATATCATGTAATAAATAACACAGGGTGTAATATCAGCTACATCTGTGTATACTATAATACAGGGTGTAATATCAGCTACATCTGTGTATACTATAATACAGGGTGTAATATCAGCTACATCTGTGTATACCATGTAATAAATAATACAGGGTGTAATATCAGCCACATCTGTGTATACTATAATACAGGGTGTAATATCAGCTACATCTGTGTATACTATAATACAGGGTGTAATATCAGCTACATCTGTGTATACTATAATACAGGGTGTAATATCAGCTACATCTGTGTATACTATAATACAGGTTGTAATATCAGCTACGTCTGTGTATACTATAATACAGGGTGTAATATCAGCTACATCTGTGTATACTATAATACAGGGTGTAATATCAGCTACATCTGTGTATACTATAATACAGGGTGTAATATCAGCTACATCTGTGTATACCATGTAATAAATAATACAGGGTGTAATATCAGCTACATCTGTGTATACCATGTAATAAATAATACAGGGTGTAATATCAGCTACATCTGTGTATACTATAATACAGGGTGTAATATCAGCTACATCTGTGTATACTATAATACAGGGTGTAATATCAGCTACATCTGTGTATACTATAATACAGGGTGTAATATCAGCTACATCTGTGTATACCATGTAATAAATAATACAGGGTGTAATATCAGCTACATCTGTGTATACTATAATACAGGGTGTAATATTAGCTACATCTGTGTATACTATAATACAGGGTGTAATATTAGCTACATCTGTGTATACTATAATACAGGGTGTAATATCAGCTACATCTGTGTATACTATAATACAGGGTGTAATATCAGCTACATCTGTGTATACTATAATACAGGGTGTAATATCAGCTACATCTGTGTATATCATGTAATAAATAACACAGGGTGTAATATCAGCTACATCTGTGTATACTATAATACAGGGTGTAATATCAGCTACATCTGTGTATACTATAATACAGGGTGTAATATCAGCTACATCTGTGTATACTATAATACAGGGTGTAATATCAGCTACATCTGTGTATACTATAATACAGGGTGTAATATCAGCTACATCTGTGTATACTATAATACAGGGTGTAATATCAGCTACATCTGTGTATACTATAATACAGGGTGTAATATCAGCTACATCTGTGTATACTATAATACAGGGTGTAATATCAGCTACATCTGTGTATACTATAATACAGGGTGTAATATCAGCTACATCTGTGTATACTATAATACAGGGTGTAATATCAGCTACATCTGTGTATACTATAATACAGGGTGTAATATTAGCTACATCTGTGTATACTATAATACAGGGTGTAATATTAGCTACATCTGTGTATACTATAATACAGGGTGTAATATCAGCTACATCTGTGTATACTATAATACAGGGTGTAATATCAGCTACATCTGTGTATACTATAATACAGGTTGTAATATCAGCTACATCTGTGTATACTATAATACAGGGTGTAATATCAGCTACATCTGTGTATACTATAATACAGGGTGTAATATCAGCTACATCTGTGTATACTATAATACAGGGTGTAATATCAGCTACATCTGTGTATACTATAATACAGGGTGTAATATCAGCTACATCTGTGTATACTATAATACAGGGTGTAATATCAGCTACATCTGTGTATACTATAATACAGGGTGTAATATCAGCTACATCTGTGTATACTATAATACAGGGTGTAATATTAGCTACATCTGTGTATACTATAATACAGGGTGTAATATCAGCTACATCTGTGTATACTATAATACAGGGTGTAATATCAGCTACATCTGTGTATACTATAATACAGGGTGTAATATCAGCTACATCTGTGTATACTATAATACAGGGTGTAATATCAGCTACATCTGTGTATACTATAATACAGGGTGTAATATCAGCTACATCTGTGTATACTATAATACAGGGTGTAATATCAGCTACATCTGTGTATACAATAATACAGGGTGTAATATCAGCTACATCTGTGTATACTATAATACAGGTTGTAATATCAGCTACATCTGTGTATACTATAATACAGGGTGTAATATTAGCTACATCTGTGTATACTATAATACAGGGTGAATATCAGCTACATCTGTGTATACCCATGTAATAAATAATACAGGGGTGTAATATCAGCTACATCTGTGTATACTATAATACAGGGGTGTAATATTAGCTACATCTGTGTATACTATAATACAGGGTGTAATATTAGCTACATCTGTGTATACTCTATAATACAGGGTGTAATATCAGCTACATCTGTGTATACTATAATACAGGGTGTAATATCAGCTACATCTGAGTATACTATAATACAGGGTGTAATATCAGCTACATCTGTGTATATCATGTAATAAATAACACAGGGTGTAATATCAGCTACATCTGTGTATACTATTAATACAGGTTGTAATATCAGTACGTCTGTGTATACTATTAATACAGGGTGTAATATCAGCTACATCTGTGTATACTATAATCAGGGTGTAATTCAGGTACATCTAGTGTATAACTATAATACAGGGTGTAACTATCAGCTACATCTGTGTATACTATATTTACAGGGTTGTAATATTCTGATAACATCTGTGTATACTATAATAATGGGGTGTAATATCAGGCTACATCTGTGTATACTATATACAGGTTGTAATATCAGGCTACGTCTGTGTATACTATTATACAGGGTGTATTATCAGCCACATTCTGGTATATATATTCCAGGCTGTAATATTCGCTACATCTGTGTATACTTTATTACAGGGAGTAATATCAGTACTTCTGTGTATACTATAATACAGGGTTTTGTAATATTAGCTACATCAGTGTATACTATAATACAAGGGTGTAATAATCAGCCTACATCTGGTGCTAATACTATAATACAGGCTGTATAATCAGCTACCATATGTGTATACTATAATACTGAGGGTGTAATATCAGCTACATCATGTGTATACTATACTACAGGGAGTAATATCAGCTACATCTGTGTATACTATAATACAGGGTGTAATACTCAGCTACATCTGTGTATACTATAATACAGGGTGTAATATCAGCTACATCTGTGTATACTATAATACAGGGCTGTAATATCAGCTACATCTGTGTATACTATAATACAGGGAGTAATATTAGCCTACATCTGTGTATACTATAATACAGGGTGTAATATCAGCTACATCTGTGTATACTATAATACAGGGTGTAATATCAGCTACATCTGTGTATACTATAATACAGGGTGTAATATCAGCTACATCTGTGTATACTATAATACAGGGTGTAATATCAGCTACATCTGTGTATACCTATAATACAGGGTGTAATATCAAGCTACAACTGTGTATACTATAATACAGGGTGTAATATCAGCTACATCTGTGTATACTATAATACAGGGTGTAATATCAGCTACATCTGTGTATACTATAATACAGGGTGTATATCAGCTACATCTGTGTATACTATAATACAGGGTGTAATATCAGCTACATCTGTGTATACTATAATACAGGGTGTAATATCAGCTACATCTGTGTATACTATAATACAGGGTGTAATATCAGCTACATCTGTGTATACTATAATACAGGGTGTAATATCAGCCACATCTGTGTATACTATAATACAGGTTGTAATATCAGCTACATCTGTGTATACTATAATACAGGGTGTAATATCAGCTACATCTGTGTATACTATAATACAGGGTGTAATATCAGCTACATCTGTGTATACTATAATACAGGGTGTAATATCAGCTACATCTGTGTATACTATAATACAGGGTGTAATATCAGCTACATCTGTGTATACTATAATACAGGGTGTAATATCAGCTACATCTGTGTATACTATAATACAGGGTGTAATATCAGCTACATCTGTGTATACTATAATACAGGGTGTAATATTAGCTACATCTGTGTATACTATAATACAGGGTGTAATATTAGCTACATCTGTGTATACTATAATACAGGGTGTAATATCAGCTACATCTGTGTATACTATAAATACAGGGTGTAAATATCAGCTACATCTGTGTATACTATAATACAGGGTGTAATATCAGCTACATCTGTGTATACTATAATACAGGGTGTAATATCAGCTACATCTGTGTATACTATAATACAGGGTGTAATATCAGCTACATCTGTGTAACTATAATACAGGGTGTAATATCAGCTACATCTGTGTATACTATAATACAGGGTGTAATATCAGCTACATCTGTGTATACTATAATACAGGGTGTAATATCAGCTACATCTGTGTATACTATAATACAGGGTGTAATATTCAGCTACATCTGTGTATACTATAATACAGGGTGTAATATCAGCTACATCTGTGTATACTATAATACAGGGTGTAATATCAGCTACATCTGTGTATACTATAATAAAGGGTGTAATATCAGCTACATCTGTGTATACCTATAATACAGGGTGTAATATCAGCTACATCTGTGTATACTATAATACAGGGTGTAATATCAGCTACATCTGTGTATACTATAATACAGGGTGTAATATCAGCTACATCTGTGTATACTATAATACAGGGTGTAATATCAGCTACATCTGTGTATACTATAATACAGGGTGGTAATATCAGCTACATCTGTGTATACTATAATACAGGGTGTAATATCAGCTACATCTGTGTATACTATAATACAGGGTGTAATATCAGCTACATCTGTGTATACTATAATACAGGGTGTAATATCAGCTACATCTGTGTATACTATAATACAGGGTGCAATATCAGCTACATCTGTGTATACTATAATACGGGTGTAATATCAGCTACATCTGTGTATACTATAATACAGGGTGTAATATCAGCTACATCTGTGTATACTATAATACAGGGTGTAATATCAGCTACATCTGTGTATACTATAATACAGGGTGTAATATCAGCTACATCTGTGTATACTATAATACAGGGTGTAATATCAGCTACATCTGTGTATACTATAATACAGGGCGTAATATCAGCTACATCTGTGTATACTATAATACAGGGTGTAATATTAGCTACATCTGTGTATACTATAATACAGGGTGTAATATCAGCTACATCTGTGTATACTATAATACAGGCTGTAATATCAGCTACATCTGTGTATACTATAATACAGGGTGTAATATCAGCTACATCTGTGTATACTATAATACAGGGCGTAATATCAGCTACATCTGTGTATACTATAATACAGGGTGTAATATTAGCTACATCTGTGTATACTATAATACAGGGTGTAATATCAGCTACATCTGTGTATACTATAATACAGGCTGTAATATCAGCTACATCTGTGTATACTATAATACAGGGTGTAATATCAGCCACATCTGTGTATACTATAATACAGGCTGTAATATCAGCTACATCTGTGTATACTATAATACAGGGTGTAATATCAGCTACATCTGTGTATACTATAATACAGGCTGTAATATCAGCTACATCTGTGTATACTATAATACAGGGTGTAATATCAGCTACATCTGTGTATACCATGTAATAAATAATACAGGGTGTAATATCAGCTACATCTGTGTATACTATAATACAGGGTGCAATATCAGCTACATCTGTGTATACTATAATACAGGGTGTAATATCAGCTACATCTGTGTATACTATAATACAGGGTGCAATATCAGCCACATCTGTGTATACTATAATACAGGGTGTAATATCAGCTACATCTGTGTATACTATAATACAGGGTGCAATATCAGCTACATCTGTGTATACTATAATACAGGGTGTAATATCAGCTACATCTGTGTATACTATAATACAGGGTGCAATATCAGCTACATCTGTGTATACTATAATACAGGGTGTAATATCAGCTACATCTGTGTATACTATAATACAGGGTGTAATATCAGCTACATCTGTGTATACTATAATACAGGCTGTAATATCAGCTACATCTGTGTATACTATAATACAGGGTGTAATATCAGCCTACCATCTGTGTCTATACTAATAAAACAGGCTGTAATATCAGCTACATCTGTGTATACTATAATACAGGGTGTTAAAATCAGCAACATCTGTGTATACTCTAATACAAGGGCTGTAATATCAGCTACATCTGTGTATACTATAATACAGGGTGTAATATCAGCTACATCTGTGTATACTATAATTACAGGGTGTAATATCAGCTACATCTGTGTATACTATAATACAGGGTGTAATTGTAATATCAGCTACATCTGTGTATACTATAATACAGGGTGTAATATCAGCTACATCTGTGTATACCTATAATACAGGGTGTAATATCAGCTACATCTGTGTATACTATAATACAGGGTGTAATATCAGCTACATCTGTGTATACTATTATACAGGGTGTAATATCAGCTACATCTGTGTATACTATAATACAGGGTGTCAATATAGCTACATCTGTGTATACTATAATACAGGGGTGTAATATCAGCTACATCTGTGTATACTATAATACAGGGGTGTAATATCAGCTACATCTGTGTATACTATAATACAGGGTTGTAATATCAGCTACATCCTGTGTATACTATAATACAGGGCTGTAATATCAGCTACATCTGTGTATACTATAATACAGGGTGTATATCAGCCTACATCTGTGTATACTATAATACAGGCTGTATATCAGCTACATCTGTGTATACTATAATACAGGGTTGTAATATCAGCTACATCCTGTGTATACTATAATACAGGCTAGTATATCTAGCTACATCTGTGTATACTATAATACAGGGGTGTAATATCAGCTACATCTGTGTATACTATAATACAGGCTGTAATATCAGCTACATCTGTGATATACTATAATACAGGGTGTAATATCAGCTACATCTGTGTATACTATAATACAGGGTGAATATCAGCTACTTCCTGTGTATACTATAATACAGGGTGTAATATCAGCTACATCTGTGTAAACTATAATACAGGGTGTAATATCAGCTACATCTGTGTATACTATAATACAGGGTGTAATATCAGCTACATCTGTGTATACTATAATACAGGGTGCAATATCAGCTACATCTGTGTATACCATTTAATAAATAACACGGTGTAATATCAGCTACATCTGTGTATACCATGTAATAAATAATACAGGGTGTAATATCAGCTACATCTGTGTATACTATAATACAGGGTGTAATATCAGCTACATCTGTGTATACTATAATACAGGGTGTAATATCAGCTACATCTGTGTATACTATAATACAGGTTGTAATATCAGCTACGTCTGTGTATACTATAATACAGGGTGTAATATCAGCTACATCTGTGTATACTATAATACAGGGTGTAATATCAGCTACATCTGTGTATACTATAATACAGGGTGCAATATCAGCCACATCTGTGTATACTATAATACAGGGTGTAATATCAGCTACATCTGTGTATACTATAATACAGGGTGTAATATCAGCTACATCTGTGTATACTATAATACAGGGTGTAATATCAGCTACATCTGTGTATACTATAATACAGGGTGCAATATCAGCTACATCTGTGTATACCATTTAATAAATAACACGGTGTAATATCAGCTACATCTGTGTATACCATGTAATAAATAATACAGGGTGTAATATCAGCTACATCTGTGTATACTATAATACAGGGTGTAATATCAGCTACATCTGTGTATACTATAATACAGGGTGTAATATCAGCTACATCTGTGTATACTATAATACAGGTTGTAATATCAGCTACGTCTGTGTATACTATAATACAGGGTGTAATATCAGCTACATCTGTGTATACTATAATACAGGGTGTAATATCAGCTACATCTGTGTATACTATAATACAGGGTGCAATATCAGCCACATCTGTGTATACTATAATACAGGGTGTAATATCAGCTACATCTGTGTATACTATAATACAGGGTGTAATATCAGCTACATCTGTGTATACTATAATACAGGCTGTAATATCAGCTACATCTGTGTATACTATAATACAGGGTGTAAATATCAGCTTACATCTGTGTATACTATAATACAGGGTGGTAATATCAGGCTACGTCTGTGTATACTATAAGACAGGGTGTTAATATCAGCTACATCTGTGTATACTATAATACAGGTGTAATATCAGCTACATCTGTGTATAACTATAATACAGGGTGTAATATCAGCTACATCTGTGTATACTATAATACAGGGAGCAATATCAGCTACATCTGTGGTATACCATTTAATAAATAACACGGTGTAATATCAGCTACATCTGTGTATACCATGTAATAAATAATACAGGTGTAATATCAGCTACATCTGTGATACTATTAATACAGGGTGTAATATCAGCTACATCTGGGTATACTATAATACAAGGTGTGTACTTATCAGACTACATCTGTTGTATACTATAATACAGGTTGTAATATCAGCTACGTCTGTGTATACTATAATACAGGGTGTAAGTCTCAGCTACATCTGTGTATACTATAATACAGGGTGTAATATCAGCTACATCTGTGTATACTATAATACAGGGTGTAATATCAGCTACATCTGTGTATACTATAATACAGGGTGCAATATCAGCTACATCTGTGTATACCATTTAATAAATAACACGGTGTAATATCAGCTACATCTGTGTATACCATGTAATAAATAATACAGGGTGTAATATCAGCTACATCTGTGTATACTATAATACAGGGTGTAATATCAGCTACATCTGTGTATACTATAATACAGGGTGTAATATCAGCTACATCTGTGTATACTATAATACAGGGTGTAATATCAGCTACATCTGTGTATACTATAATACAGGGTGTAATATCAGCTACATCTGTGTATACTATAATACAGGGTGTAATATCAGCTACATCTGTGTATACTATAATACAGGGTGTAATATCAGCTACATCTGTGTATACCATGTAATAAATAATACAGGGTGTAATATCAGCTACATCTGTGTATACTATAATACAGGGTGTAATATTAGCTACATCTGTGTATACTATAATACAGGGTGTAATATCAGCTACATCTGTGTATACTATAATACAGGGTGTAATATCAGCTACATCTGTGTATTATATAATACAGGGTGTAATATCAGCTACATCTGTGTATACTATAATACAGGGTGTAATATCAGCTACATCTGTGTATACTATAATACAGGGTGTAATATCAGCTACATCTGTGTATACCATGTAATAAATAATACAGGGTGTAATATCAGCTACATCTGTGTATACCATGTAATAAATAATACAGGGTGTAATATCAGCTACATCTGTGTATACCATGTAATAAAAAATACAGGGTTGTAATATCAGCTACATCTGTGTATACTATAATACAGGGTGTAATATCAGCTACATCTGTGTATACTATAATACAGGGTGTAATATCAGCTACATCGTGATATACTATAATACAGGGTGTAATATCAGCTACATCTGTGTATACTATAATACAGGGTGTAATATCAGCTACATCTGTGTATACCATGTAATAAATAATACAGGGTGTAATATCAGCTACATCTGTGTCATACTATAATACAGGGTGTAATATCAGCTACATCTGTGTATACTATAATACAGGGGTGTAATATCAGCTTCATCTGTGTATATCATGTAATAAATAACACAGGGTGTAATATCAGCTACATCTGTGTATATCATGTAATAAATAACAGGGTGTAAGATCAGCTACATCTGTGTATACTATAATACAGGTGTAAGATCAGCTACATCTGTGTATACTATAATACAGGGTGTAATATCAGCTACATCTGTGTATACTATAATACAGGGTGTAATATCAGCTACATCTGTGTATATCATGTAATAAATAACACAGGGTGTAATATCAGCTACATCTGTGTATATCATGTAATAAATAACAGGGTGTAATATCAGCTACATCTGTGTATACTATAATACAGGGTGTAATATCAGCTACATCTGTGTATACTATAATACAGGGTGTAATATCAGCTACATCTGTGTATACATATAATACAGGGTGTAAAATCAGCTACATCTGTGTAATACTATAATACAGGGTGTAATATTCAGCTACATCTGTGTATACCATGTAATAAATAATACAGGGTGTAATATCAGCTACATCTGTGTATACTATAATACAGGGTGTAATATCAGCTACAATCTGTGTATACTATAATACAGGGTGTAATATCAGCTACATCTGTGTATACTATAATACAGGGTGTAATATCAGCTACATCTGTGTATACCATGTAATAAATAATACAGGGGTGTAATATCAGCTACATCTGTGTATACTATAATACAGGGTGTAATATCAGCTACATCTGTGTATACCATGTAATAAATAATACAGGGTGTAATATCAGCTACATCTGTGTATACTATAATACAGGGTGTAATATCAGCTACATCTGTGTATACCATGTAATAAATAATACAGGGTGTAATATCAGCTACATCTGTGTATACTATTTAATAAATACAGGGTGTAATATCAGCTACATCTGTGTATACTATAATACAGGGTGTAATATCAGCTACATCTGTGTATACCATGTAATAAATAATACAGGGTGTAATATCAGCTACATCTGTGTATACCATGTAATAAATAATACAGGGTGTAATATCAGCTACATCTGTGTATACCATGTAATAAATAATACAGGGTGTAATATCAGCTACATCTGTGTATACTATAATACAGGGTGTAATATCAGCTACATCTGTGTATACTATAATACAGGGTGTAATATCAGCTACATCTGTGTATACTATAATACAGGGTGTAATATCAGCTACATCTGTGTATACTATAATACAGGGTGTAATATCAGCTACATCTGTGTATACTATAATACAGGGTGTAATATCAGCTACATCTGTGTATACTATAATACAGGTTGTAATATCAGCTACATCTGTGTATACTATAATACAGGGTGTAATAATAGCTACATCTGTGTATACCAGAGCTTTCCAAACTTTTCATGTTGGTGACACACTTTGTAGACCTACATCATTTCGCGACACAGTAATTCAGTTGTACTAGCAAAAAGGAGGTTAAACTAACTTGTTTTAAAATATACGACACATACATTAATTATATAATAACAAAATGCATTTACAAGTAACAGTATGTATGTGCAAGAATTTAAAAAAGATTAATAACACCAATAGCTATTTACTATTTTAATGGGATGTATGAGGTTGATGGGATGAACACAGTTTTGGAATGTTTGGTGTAATATTAGATAAAGACACTCACATTTCATCATCAAGCATTTTTAAGCTTCCTATCCATATATCAAGAGCAGGAGCAGCAATGCACTACTGGGAGCTAGTTGCAAAAAAATCCCTCTGACTTCAGCTCAGCGTTTAAGCTGCAACCCTCAGAGCTCTGCGAGTCCGACTGACTACTGCCCGTGCTGCAAACACACTGCTGTCCCACTCACTGACTACACTTGCAGTCACGAGCCAATTAAGGAGACTACAAGTGCAGTCAGGAGCCAATGTGCCGCCAAATCCACCAATGGTAATAGTTGCAGTTCCCACTGAGCTGTGCCAATTGGTTAAGATGATCTGTGACCCACTAGGTATCAAACACGTGTCAACCATGTGATATGTGTAGCAGGCAGGTGGAAAGTCAGAAACTAAAAAACAATTTAAAAAAAAATGTAATTTTAAAAAAAAGTGATGAAGCAGGGACACACCTACACACTGATGCCGACACACTAGTGTGTCCCGACACACAGTTTGGAAAGCACTGGTGTATACTATAATACAGGGTGTAATATCAGCTACATCTGTGTATACTATAATACAGGGTGTAATATCAGCTACATCTGTGTATACTATAATACAGGGTGTAATATCAGCTTCATCTGTGTATATCATGTAATAAATAACACAGGGTGTAATATCAGCTACATCTGTGTACATCATGTAATAAATAACAGGGTGTAAGATCAGCTACATCTGTGTATACTATAATACAGGGTGTAATATCAGCTACATCTGTGTATACTATAATACAGGGTGTAATATCAGCTACATCTGTGTATACTATAATACAGGGTGTAATATCAGCTACATCTGTGTATACCATGTAATAAATAATACAGGGTGTAATATCAGCTACATCTGTGTATACCATGTAATAAATAATACAGGGTGTAATATCAGCTACATCTGTGTATACCATGTAATAAATAATACAGGGTGTAATATCAGCTACATCTGTGTATACTATAATACAGGGTGTAATATCAGCTACATCTGTGTATACTATAATACAGGGTGTAATATCAGCTACATCTGTGTATACTATAATACAGGGTGGTAATATCAGCTACATCTGTGTATACTATAATACAGGGTGTAATATCAGCTACATCTGTGTATACCATGTAATAAATAATACAGGGTGTAATATCAGCTACATCTGTGTATACTATAATACAGGGTGTAATATCAGCTACATCTGTGTATACTATAATACAGGGTGTAATATCAGCTTCATCTGTGTATATCATGTAATAAATAACACAGGGTGTAATATCAGCTACATCTGTGTATATCATGTAATAAATAACAGGGTGTAAGATCAGCTACATCTGTGTATACTATAATACAGGGTGTAATATCAGCTACATCTGTGTATACTATAATACAGGGTGTAATATCAGCTACATCTGTGTATACTATAATACAGGGTGTAATATTAGCTACATCTGTGTATACTATAATACAGGGTGTAATATCAGCTACATCTGTGTATACTATAATACAGGGTGTAATATCAGCTACATCTGTGTATACTATAATACAGGGTGTAATATCAGCTACATCTGTGTATACTATAATACAGGGTGTAATATCAGCTACATCTGTGTATACTATAATACAGGGTGTAATATCAGCTACATCTGTGTATACCATGTAATAAATAATACAGGGTGTAATATCAGCTACATCTGTGTATACCATGTAATAAATAATACAGGGTGTAATATCAGCTACATCTGTGTATACCATGTAATAAATAATACAGGGTGTAATATCAGCTACATCTGTGTATACTATAATACAGGGTGTAATATCAGCTACATCTGTGTATACTATAATACAGGGTGTAATATCAGCTACATCTGTGTATACTATAATACAGGGTGTAATATCAGCTACATCTGTGTATACTATAATACAGGGTGTAATATCAGCTACATCTGTGTATACCATGTAATAAATAATACAGGGTGTAATATCAGCTACATCTGTGTATACTATAATACAGGGTGTAATATCAGCTACATCTGTGTATACTATAATACAGGGTGTAATATCAGCTTCATCTGTGTATATCATGTAATAAATAACACAGGGTGTAATATCAGCTACATCTGTGTATATCATGTAATAAATAACAGGGTGTAAGATCAGCTACATCTGTGTATACTATAATACAGGGTGTAATATCAGCTACATCTGTGTATACTATAATACAGGGTGTAATATCAGCTACATCTGTGTATACTATAATACAGGGTGTAATATCAGCTTCATCTGTGTATATCATGTAATAAATAACACAGGGTGTAATATCAGCTACATCTGTGTATATCATGTAATAAATAACAGGGTGTAATATCAGCTACATCTGTGTATACTATAATACAGGGTGTAATATCAGCTACATCTGTGTATACTATAATACAGGGTGTAATATCAGCTACATCTGTGTATACTATAATACAGGGTGTAATATCAGCTACATCTGTGTATACTATAATACAGGGTGTAATATCAGCTACATCTGTGTATACCATGTAATAAATAATACAGGGTGTAATATCAGCTACATCTGTGTATACTATAATACAGGGTGTAATATCAGCTACATCTGTGTATACTATAATACAGGGTGTAATATCAGCTACATCTGTGTATACTATAATACAGGGTGTAATATCAGCTACATCTGTGTATACCATGTAATAAATAATACAGGGTGTAATATCAGCTACATCTGTGTATACTATAATACAGGGTGTAATATCAGCTACATCTGTGTATACCATGTAATAAATAATACAGGGTGTAATATCAGCTACATCTGTGTATACTATAATACAGGGTGTAATATCAGCTACATCTGTGTATACCATGTAATAAATAATACAGGGTGTAATATCAGCTACATCTGTGTATACTATTTAATAAATACAGGGTGTAATATCAGCTACATCTGTGTATACTATAATACAAGGTGTAATATCAGCTACATCTGTGTATACCATGTAATAAATAATACAGGGTGTAATATCAGCTACATCTGTGTATACCATGTAATAAATAATACAGGGTGTAATATCAGCTACATCTGTGTATACCATGTAATAAATAATACAGGGTGTAATATCAGCTACATCTGTGTATACTATAATACAGGGTGTAATATCAGCTACATCTGTGTATACTATAATACAGGGTGTAATATCAGCTACATCTGTGTATACTATAATACAGGGTGTAATATCAGCTACATCTGTGTATACTATAATACAGGGTGTAATATCAGCTACATCTGTGTATACTATAATACAGGGTGTAATATCAGCTACATCTGTGTATACTATAATACAGGTTGTAATATCAGCTACATCTGTGTATACTATAATACAGGGTGTAATAATAGCTACATCTGTGTATACTATAATACAGGGTGTAATATCAGCTACATCTGTGTATACTATAATACAGGGTGTAATATCAGCTACATCTGTGTATACTATAATACAGGGTGTAATATCAGCTACATCTGTGTATACTATAATACAGGGTGTAATATCAGCTACATCTGTGTATACTATTATACAGGGTGTAATATCAGCTACATCTGTGTATACTATAATACAGGGTGTAATATCAGCTACATCTGTGTATATCATGTAATAAATAACACAGGGTGTAATATCAGCTACATCTGTGTATTTATATCATGTAATAAATAACAGGGTGTAATATCAGCTACATCTGTGTATACTATAATACAGGGTGTAATATCAGCTACATCTGTGTATACTATAATACAGGGTGTAATATCAGCTACATCTGTGTATATCATGTAATAAATAACACAGGGTGTAATATCAGCTACATCTGTGTATATCATGTAATAAATAACAGGGTGTAATATCAGCTGCATCTGTGTATACTATAATACAGGGTGTAATATCAGCTACATCTGTGTATACTATAATACAGGGTGTAATATCAGCTACATCTGTGTATATCATGTAATAAATAACACAGTGTAATATCAGCTACATCTGTGTATATCATGTAATAAATAACACGGTGTAATATCAGCTACATCTGTGTATACTATTTAATAAATAATACAGGGTGTAATATCAGCTGCATCTGTGTATACTATTTAATAAATAATACAGGGTGTAATATCAGCTACATCTGTGTATACTATTTAATAAATAATACAGGGTGTAATATCAGCTACATATGTGTATATCGTGTAATAAATAATACAGGGTGTAATAACATCTACATCTGTGTATACCATGTAATAAATAATACAGGGTGTAATATCAGCTACATCTGTGCATACCATGTAATAAATAACACAGGGTGTAATATCAGCTACATCTGTGTATATCATGTAATAAATAATACAGGGTGTAATATCAGCTACATCTGTGTATATCATGTAATAAATAACACAGGGTGTAATATTAGCTACATCTGTGTATACTATTTAATAAATAATAAAGGGTGTAATTACAGCTACATCTGTGTATACCATGTAATAAATAATACAGGGTGTAATATCAGCTACATCTGTGTACACCATGTAATAAATAATACAGGGTGTAATATCAGCTACATCTGTGTATATCATGTGATAAATAATACAGGGTGTAATATCAGCTACATCTGTGTATATCGTGATAAATAATACAGGGTGTAATATCAGCTACATCTGTGTATATCATGTGATAAATAATACAGGGTGTAATATCAGCTACATCTGTGTATATCATGTAATAAATAATACAGGGTGTAATATCAGCTACATCTGTGTATATCATGTAATAAATAATACAGATGTAATATCAGCTACATCTGTATATACCATGTAATAAATAATACAGGGTGTAATATCAGCTACATCTGTGTATACTATTTAATAAATAACACAGTGTAATATCAGCTACATCTGTGTATACTATTTAATAAATAATACAGGGTGTAATAGCTACATCTGTGTATACCATGTAATAAATAATACAGGGTTTAATATCAGCTACATCTGTGTATACTATTTAATAAATACAGGGTTTAATATCAGCTACATCTGTATATCATGTAATATATAATACAGGGTGAAATATCAGCTACATCTGTGTATACTATTTAATAAATACAGGGTGTAATAGCTACATCTGTGTATACCATGTAATAAATAATACAGGGTGTAATATTAGCTACATCTGTGTATACTATTTAATAAATACAGGGTGTAATAGCTACATCTGTGTATACCATGTAATAAATAATACAGGGCGTAATATCAGCTACATCTGTGTATACTATTTAATAACACAGGGTGTAATATCAGCTACATCTGTGCATACTATTTAATAAATAATACAGGGTGTAATATCAGCTACATCTGTGTACCATGTAATAAATAATACAGGGTGTAATAGCTACATCTGTGTATACCATGTAATAAATAACAGGGTGTAATATCAGCTACATCTGTGTATACTATTTAATAAATAACAGGGTGTAATATCAGCTACATCTGTGTATACCATGTAATAAATAACACAGGGTGTAATATCAGCTACATCTGTGCAGTGGCGGCTGGTGACTTTTGAGGATGGGGGAGCACTAGCCCCGCCCCTCAGATGGCTCCGCCCATTTTAATGTGTGTGTGTGTATGTATATATATCTATATATAACTTATATTATCAAATTTGCTTCATTCTCGTTGTATCCTTTATTGAAAGAGCATCAATATCCCACTGAGCGCTAGTTGAACATATTGGGTGAGCCAATGACATGAGGCATATATGTGCAGGCACTAAACATCAGTTAATTCCCAGTAGTGCATTGCTGCTTTTGAGCCTATCTAGGTATCCTTTTTTACAACAGATATCAAGAGAACAAAGCATATTAGATAACAGAAGTAAATTGGAAAGTTGTTTAAAATTGTTCTATCTGGCTCTGATGCCCTGGTTTCTGGTGGAGGAGGAGCACGTAATTGATGCTGTGCTCCTTGCTCCAGTCCCAACAGCTGCTGGCGGTAATCCTTTCGCGCCCTATCCCAAGAATAGGGGCTGCTACAGGGACAGACAGAAATAACGCTCTGGGAACCCAACAGTGCCTCTCCATCGCACTGTTTTGCTCACAAACCTTATTGGTTCTGGCACCGTTACCTGAATCAGCCTACTTGTGTCCCTCAGAGAAGCGGTACTTAAAAACATTTTAAATTTCCTTCTCGGGCTGTTCCACTTTATACCGCCCTGTGGACCTTCTCATCCTCCCCTACAAACTTAAGCCACTAGACGCAATACCTTGGCAATAGATAGCACTCAGCTAAAATCTTTTTTTTCTCCTGTCCTCCCGCCCTCCCCTCTCAAGGATTTACCCTCCTGGCCTTAGGGTTCATCTTCGCTCAGCCGAACTTACACCTACTGTTTGCACCTGGTGAGGACTGTGCTGTATAGCAGTGATCTGCCGCCTGCTGACTACCCGGTGTCTTACCCTGCTGCTGCTGCCGACCCGGATTCTTCCTTCTGCTGCAGGCTCCCCCCTCCCCCACCGGTGCTGCGAGGGAGGGGGTGAGCGCTGAACTGGTGCTTCGTCGAGGGACCCTTTGCGGCCTGGTCTGTAGTGCCTCCCTGACTCCCGTAGCTGGTACATCCCCCTCCTCTCCCACCGGTGCTGCGAGAGAGGAGGAGGGGCTGTGGGTGCCGTGCTGGGCCCTATTCGCGGAGGATAAAGACCGGTGTAAGCTAGCTGCACCGCACAGATTCCTGCTCCTGGAAATTTCAAGCCAATACTTCCCGGTGGAGAGGGGAAAGCAAGGCAGCCGGTAAAAGGTGAGCCCTGCAGGACCTTGTCCAACTTATGTTTCAGCTGGAAGAGAGGGGTTAATTTTGGTTCAAAAAGCCTTTTATTACTTTGGTATTTGGTGTCAAAAAGAACATAAACTGTCAATATCAAATTAGGGGCTATATCCCAGGAGCTGCACTCTGAGCTATCGGGTGCTTGTAACTTTGATGTAAAGCCAGAGAGGTACAGGAGGAGAAAGGGGAACAAATAAGAAGACACCAATTGGCCATACAAGAGAGTAAAGAAGGGGAATAAGAGCGAGGAGGGTGAAAGCAGGGGCAAGAAAGAAGAGAAGATCACAGAATTATAAATAACGATTCAGCAATAAAGTATCAGGAGGCGAAAGTCTTACATTGTTAACCTAAGCTTGTCTTCTTAATCCTCCTACAGTTTGACTGAAATACTCCATTGGTTAATGCTTTGAAAACCACATTCTGGAAAAAAGGACTTAAGTGAACTAAAAAAAAAATTTCTTCTGTTAAGTGTGATCAGTCCACGGGTCATCATTACTTGTGGGATATTAACTGCTCCCCTACAGGAAGTGCAAGAGGATTCACCCAGCAGAGTTGCTATATAGCTCCTCCCCTCTACGTCACCCCCAGTCATTCTCTTGCACCCAACGACTAGATAGGATGTGTGAGAGGACTATGGTGATATATTTAGTTTTTATATCTTCAATCAAAAGTTTGTTGTTTTATAATAGCACCGGAGTGTGTTATTCCTTCTCTGGTAGAATTTGAAGAAGAATCTACCTGAGTTTTTTTCTATGATTTTAGCCGGAGTAGTTAAGATCATATTGCTGTTTCTCGGCCATCTGAGGAGAGGCAAACTTCAGATCAGGGGACAGCAGGCAGATTAATCTGCAAAGAGGTATGTAGCAGCTTATTATTTTCTGACATGGAATTGATGAGAAAATCCTGCCATACCGTTATAATGTAAACCCAGCCTTGAATGCAGTAGATGTAGCTGATATCAGGCTGTCATGTATGTATATTTTATACTTCTCTGGTTTTTAGACTGTATACATAGACTTAACCTAATTTGCAGGGACTTGCAATAGGTTTTAAATGACAATTAATTATTGAGGTAAAACGTTTTTTTGCTGGCATGTAAAAACGTTTTTTTCTCTGAGGTACTGGGTGAAAAAATGTTTTGGGCACTATTTTTCCACTTGGCAATAGTTTTGATTTAAATTAGAGCAGTTCACTGATCCCTCTCACTGTTATGTGTGTGGGGGAGGGGCCATTTTGGTGCTTTCACTATGCATCAGAAAAAACTCAGTCAGAGATTCATTTTCTTCCTGCATGATCCGGTTCATCTCTACAGAGTTCAGGGATCTCCAAAGCCTTTTTTGAGGGAAGTAATCATTACAGCAGAGCTGTGCTGATTGTATTGACTGTGATAAAAAAAAAACAACAAAAAAACGTTTATTTGTGTATTTTTTTTCTGCTGCCTGGGTTAGTTATCATTTGCTGAGGGGAACAATCCTTTGCTAAAACTGTATATTCTGACAAAGATTGATGCTATAACTTAATTATTTTAACTGTTATAATATTTTTCTGTGCTTCTTAAAGGCACAGTTCGTTTTCATATTATTTGTAAATTACTTTGTAAAGTATTTCCAAGTTGCTGTTTATTTGCTAGTGTGTTAAACATGTCTGATTCAGAGGAATATCTCTGTGCTATATGTGTTAATGCCAAAGTGGAGCCCAATAGAAATTTATGTACTAAATGTATTGATGCTATTTTAAAAAACAGTCAATCTGTACAAATTGAACATATTTCACCAAACAACGAGGGGAGAGTTATGCCGACTAACTCGCCTCACGTGTCAGTACCTGCATCTCCCGCTCAGGAGGTGCGTGATATTGTAGCGCCGAGTACATCTGGGCGGCCATTACAAATCACATTACAAGATATGGCTACTGTTATGACTGAAGTTTTGGCTAAACTACCAGAACTAAGAGGTAAACGTGATCACTCTGGGGTGAGAACAGAGTGCGCTGATAATGCAAGGGCCATGTCTGATACTGCGTCACAGTTTGCAGAACGTGAAGACGGAGAGCTTCATTCTGTGGGTGACGGTTCTGATCCAAATAAACTGGACTCAGACATTTAAAATTTTAAATTTAAGCTTGAGAACCTCTGTGTGTTACTAGGGGAGGTATTAGCGGCTCTGAATGATTGTAACACAGTTGCAATCCCAGAAAAAATGTGTAGGTTGGATAAATATTTTGCGGTACCGACGAGTACTGACGTTTTTCCTATACCTAAGAGACTTACTGACATTGTTACTAAGGAGTGGGATAGACCCGGTGTGCCTTTCTCACCCCCTCCTATATTTAGAAAAATGTTTCCAATAGACGCCGCCACACGGGATTTATGGCAAATGGTCCCTAAGGTGGAGGGAGCAGTTTCTACTTTAGCTAAGCGTACCACTATCCCAGTGGAGGATAGCTGTGCTTTTTCAGATCCAATGGATAAAAAATTAGAGGGTTACCTTAAGAAAATGTTTGTTCAACAAGGATTTATATTGCAACCTCTTGCATGTATTGCGCCTGTCACGGCTGCAGCAGCATTTTGGTTTGAGTCTCTGGAAGAGACACTTCAATCATCCACACTAGATGACATCACACACAAACTTAAATTCCTTAAGTTAGCTAATTCATTTATTTCAGATGCCGTAGTACATTTAACTAAACTTGCGGCTAAAAATTCAGGATTCGCCATTCAGGCACGCAGAGCTCTGTGGCTGAAATCCTGGTCAGCTGATGTTACGTCTAAATCTAAATTGCTTAATATTCCTTTCAAAGGGCAGACCTTATTCGGGCCCGGCTTGAAAGAGATTATTGCTGACATTACAGGAGGTAAAGGTCATGCCCTGCCTCAGGACAAGGCCAAAGCCAAGGCTAGACAGTCCAATTTTCGTTCCTTTCGTAATTTCAAAGCAGGAGCAGCATCAACTTCCTCTGCACCAAAACAGGAAGGAGCTGTTGCTCGCTACAGACAAGGCTGGAAACCTAACCAGTCCTGGAACAGGGGCAAACAGGCCAGAAAACCTGCTGCTGCCCCTAAGACAGCATGAATTGAGGGCCCCCGATCCGGGACCGGATCTAGTGGGGGGCAGACTTTCCCTCTTCGCCCAGGCTTGGGCAAGAGATGTTCAGGATCCCTGGGCGTTAGAGATCATATCTCAGGGATACCTTCTGGACTTCAAATCCTCTCCCCCAAGAGGGAGATTTCATCTGTCAAGGTTGTCAACAAACCTAACAAAGAAGGAAGCGTTTCTACGCTGCGTACAAGATCTTTTATTAATGGGAGTGATCCATCCAGTTCCGCGGTTGGAACAAGGACAAGGGTTTTACTCAAATCTGTTTGTAGTTCCCAAAAAAGAGGGAACCTTCAGGCCAATCTTGGATTTAAAGATCCTAAACAAATTCCTAAGAGTTCAATCGTTCAAGATGGAAACTATTCGAACAATTTTGCCCATGATCCAAGAGGGTCAGTACATGACCACAGTGGATTTAAAGGATGCTTACCTTCACATACCGATTCATAGAAGTCATTACCGGTATCTAAGGTTTGCCTTTTTAGACAGGCATTACCAGTTTGTAGCTCTTCCATTCGGACTGGCTACGGCTCCAAGAATCTTCACAAAGGTTCTGGGCACTCTTCTGGCGGTACTAAGACCGCGAGGAATTTCAGTAGCTCCGTACTTAGACGACATACTGATACAAGCTTCAAGCTTTCAAACTGCCAAATCTCATACAGAGATAGTACTGGCATTTCTAAGGTCGCATGGATGGAAAGTGAACGAAGAGAAAAGTTCTCTCTTTCCACTCACAAGAGTTCCCTTCCTGGGGACTCTGATAGATTCTGTAGAAATGAAGATTTACCTGACAGAGGACAGGTTAACAAAACTTCAAAATGCATGCCGTGTCCTTCATTCCATTCAACACTCTAAATCTGAATCAAGAGACCAGAAATTCTCTTCTATGGTGGCTTTATCGGCCACATCTGTCCAGGGGAATGCCATTCAGCAGGCCAGACTGGTCAATTGTAACAACAGACGCCAGCCTGCTAGGTTGGGGCGCTGTCTGGAATTCTCTGAAGGCTCAGGGACTATGGAATCAGGAGGAGAGTCTTCTTCCAATAAACATTCTGGAATTGAGAGCAGTCCTCAATGCTCTTCTGGCTGGGCCCCAGTTAACAACTCGGGGGTTCATCAGGTTCCAGTCGGACAACATCACGACTGTAGCTTATATCAACCATCAGGGAGGGACAAGAAGCTCCCTAGCAATGATGGAAGTATCGAAGATAATTCGCTGGGCAGAGTCTCACTCTTGCCACCTGTCTGCAATCCACATCCCGGGAGTGGAGAACTGGGAGGCGGATTTCTTAAGTCGTCAGACTTTTCATCCGGGGGAGTGGGAACTTCATCCAGAGGTCTTTGCCCAAATACTTCGACGTTGGGGCAAACCAGAGATAGATCTCATGGCGTCTCGACAGAACGCCAAGCTTCCGCGCTACGGGTCCAGATCCAGGGATCCGGGAGCGGTCCTGATAGATGCCTTGACAGCACCATGGACCTTCAGGATGGCTTATGTGTTTCCACCTTTCCCGATGCTTCCTCGATTGATTGCCAGAATCAAACAGGAGAAAGCATCAGTGATTCTAATAGCGCCTGCAAGGCCACGCAGGACTTGGTATGCAGATCTGGTGGACATGTCATTCTGTCCACCTTGGTCGTTACCTCTGAAACAGGACCTTCTGATTCAGGGTCCTTTCAAACATCAAAATCTAACTTCTCTGAAGCTGACTGCTTGGAAATTGAACGCTTGATCTTATCAAAGCGTGGTTTTTCTGAGTCAGTTATTGATACCTTAATACAGGCTAGGAAGCCTGTTACCAGAAAGATTTACCATAAAATATGGCGTAAATACCTATATTGGTGCAAATCCAAAGGTTACTCTTGGAGTAAGGTTAGGATTCCTAGGATATTGTATTTTCTACAAGAAGGTTTAGAAAAGGGGTTATCCGCTAGTTCCTTAAAGGGACAGATCTCAGCTCTGTCCATTCTGTTACACAAGCGTCTGTCAGAAGTTCCAGACGTTCAGGCTTTTTGTCAGGCTTTGGCCAGGATTAAACCTGTGTTTAAAGCTGTGGCTCCACCATGGAGTTTAAACCTTGTTCTTAACGTTTTACAGGGTGTTCCGTTTGAACCCCTTCATTCCATTGATATAAAGTTGTTATCTTGGAAAGTTCTATTTTTAATGGCTATTTCCTCGGCTCGAAGAGTCTCTGAGTTATCAGCCTTACATTGTGATTCTCCTTATTTGATTTTTCACTCGGATAAGGTAGTTCTGCGTACTAAACCTGGGTTCTTACCTAAGGTAGTCACTAACAGGAATATCAATCAGGTGATTGTTGTTCCATCCTTGTGCCCAAATCCTTCTTCGAGGAAGGAACGTCTTTTGCACAATCTGGATGTAGTTCGTGCCCTTAAATTTTATTTACAGGCAACTAAAGATTTTCGACAAACGTCTTCCCTGTTTGTCGTTTACTCTGGTCAGAGGAGAGGTCAAAAAGCTTCTGCTACCTCTCTCTCTTTTTGGCTTCGTAGCATAATTCGTTTAGCTTATGAGACTGCTGGACAGCAGCCTCCTGAAAGAATTACAGCTCATTCCACTAGAGCTGTGGCTTCCACTTGGGCCTTTAAGAATGAGGCCTCTGTTGAACAGATTTGCAAGGTCTTCGCTTCATACTTTTTCCAAATTTTACAAATTTGACACTTTTGCTTCCTCGGAGGCTATTTTTGGGAGAAAGGTTCTTCAGGCAGTGGTTCCTTCTGTATAAAGAGCCTGCCTATCCCTCCCGTCATCCGTGTACTTTTGCTTTGGTATTGGTATCCCACAAGTAATGATGACCCGTGGACTGATCACACTTAACAGAAGAAAACATAATTTATGCTTACCTGATAAATTCCTTTCTTCTGTAGTGTGATCAGTCCACGGCCCGCCCTGTTTTTTAAGGCAGGTAAATATTTTTTAAATTATACTCCAGTCACCACTACACCCTTGGCTTCTCCTTTCTCGTTGGTCCTTGGTCGAATGACTGGAGGTGACGTAGAGGGGAGGAGCTATATAGCAACTCTGCTGGGTGAATCCTCTTGCACTTCCTGTAGGGGAGCAGTTAATATCCCACAAGTAATGATGACCCGTGGACTGATCACACTACAGAAGAAAGGAATTTATCAGGTAAGCATAAATTATGTTTTTTTTGTATTTTGCCAAGTCTTATTTCCTTTAGGAGGTTAAATTGTTAACTTCTTTAGAAAAGAGAAGGGGGAGGGGAGAGGAAGGGAAAAGAAAGAGGGGGAAGAGAGAAGGAAAACAATGTAGGAGGTTAACTGCTGTAACTGTTCGGTAATCCAAAATTATTGTACTGTTTAAGAATATAACCCCTTTTTCTTAGACAATTGCATTTGATATTACTCCTCCTACCTTAGGCTTAACAAAATTGTCTCTCGCTCCCTAGATAGCATGGGAGGGAGTGAATGAGACCTGGTGCAGTATTGTTAAATAACTTGAGTTTCCCCTCTTGATTTAGTGCTTTACACACATCTTGAATTGACTGCAACAACTCAGAAATAACCCCCATTGGGCTCTGTAATTATATCTCTTGAACCTAGGGCCCTCGCATTGGTACATAAAAGGTTTTAAGAGCATTTCATCTTTGTACTGAGGAATCTATATATCTATAGAACAGATACCTTGGTCTATATAAACTTCCTCGGTGTTCTTGCCTTATAGGCATTAAGTTTCTTAGAAACTTAATGGTCTATTGCTCTTAAGGCCATAAATTCTCAAAGACATTTTTAGAAATTGCTATAACCCTTTTAGTAATACTATATTACTGTACTGTTAAATATCATAAACCTTTCTTATCTCTTAGACACCTCCTACTTACTATTGAGTTTGCTCCCTCAGGCTTAACTAATTGGCCCCTCTTTCTTTGGGTAGCATCAGAGGGAGCAGGGAACATAACTTTGTGTGGAAGTTTCAATTGAACCAAATTTGGGCTTTCTCGCCCCTGTATATGTTACTGGTCACCCCTGGAAATTAGTGTAACGGAACATAATTCTTCTTAATTGTCTTTCTTAGTGTATCTATCTAATTGAACTGGGTAGTTCTTTAGCAGAAAAGAACAGGGCTTGAGAGTTCATATCCTGGTATTTTATATTCTACAAAATATAGAAGCGCTCAGCCCTTGGTCAGACTAATTCATCCTAGTGCCTTTTTTTTTTTTTTTTTTTTCTTCTTTTATAGGCATTAGGGCTCTCTGAAATCAATTGTTTCCTCCTGTCAAGGTCCAAAGGATAATTTCCATTATTCTCGCTTTCTTCCTTGCACGTTTTTGCACCTCCCTTCACATTCACTTCCGCATGTTATAAAGGGTGATAATTCTCACTCTCAACTCTTTTCACGAACGCACTTTCTCCTCCATTTAGACATAAGCACTTCATACAACGGACCTTTCACATATTTTAATAATCCACTCTCACGGCAGCCTTTTAATCACGCCACACCTCACAATCTGGATAATTCTTTCACAGGATCCATTAACGCACGTCACTATATATGGACAAATATTTACACGGGCACCCAAAAACTTCTCCTTTGGCCATGACAGGGAGACAAAAAGAAAAAAAGGAACAAAGCTGTTCTCGAATCCTCATCCGATTCACATCCATCTACCATGCCCCATTTAGCCACCTCAGAGCAGTTAGACATCCATTCTTTACTATCTAAAATCTCAGAAGCACTATCTCCCAAATTTGATCTACTGCAAAAGGAAATTAGACAAGACATTGCCTCTTTATCCAACAAGGTGAAACAGTTTGCCAGCAGAATCTCTGAGGCTGAACAGAGAATTTCAGATCTGGAGGATCTGACTGTTAACTATAAAAATAAACTTGAATCAACAAACACTTCCCTCGTAAGAATGCAAAGTAAAATTGATGACTTAGAGGATAGAACAAGAAGGAATAATCTTAGGATTATAGGGGTCCCTGAGGAAAGGCAATTCGAGGATTTAGATACATTTATTACTGTCACATTGCTTAACTTATTGCAGATCCCAGAACCCCACCCTCCTATCATCATAGAAAGAGCTCATAGGGTAGGCCAACCTGATAGACATAGAAATAGCACTCGGCCAAGACCGATTATTGCAAAATTTTTAAATTTCCAACATAAGGCCATGTTACTTCAGGCCTTTCGTAAACAGCAACCCATCTTTATAAACGAGGCAAAAATCTTTCTGTTTCAAGACTATTCCATAGGTACAGCTACTAGAAGGAGAGAGCTAGCCCCACTGTGTACAAACTTTATAAAGAAAGGTGTCCAAGCAACCCTGCTGTACCCGGCTAGGTTGAAACTCTCTATTGACGGACACGTAAATTTTTTTGAAAAAGCTTGAGATGCAGCGAAGTTTTATGCCGAATCCTTTCCTCAGGATAAAAACTGAAAGGACTTGAGCATTTAAAACTAGAGGGACGAACACCCATGGTGTTCTCAATGAGTAAATTGATACCTTATGGATGTGGGAGGGGCCGTAAGGTCAAGCCTTCCCAATATGTTTGTGTTAATAGGGACCATAGGGTTAAAACCCCTTTCCTTTTTTTTTTTTTTTATTTATTTATTTATTTATTTTTTCTCTCTCTTCTCCTTTTTTTTCCTCTCTTTCTCTATCCTTCCCTCTGCCTTTTCCCTTCCTCCTCTTGTTTACTTAAGAATTGGCGGCGGGGGGGTAACGTTAAAATAACTTCCTGGAACATTGGAGGTCTTACCTCCCCTATTAAACGGAAGGCAATACTTGTGCATCTAAGAAAGATTAATACTGATGTAGCTTTCCTACAAGAAACACACTTAAAACCTGAGGAAGTTCTAAAACTAAAATCTTCCTGGGTTAGGGAAGTCTTATTCTCATCTACCACGAAAAGAAAAAGCGGGGTAGCAATTCTGCTGGGGAAGAAACTCTCTTATGAGGTCATTCAAGTAGCCACGGATCAGGAGGGAAGATACCTAATGGTAAAAATCAAAATCTCAAAAATGTTATTTACATTTTGTAACGTATACGCCCCTAATGTTTTCAATCTCCCCTTTTGGGAAATGCTGCAAAACAAGCTTCTATCATTTGCAGAAGGGTACCTGATACTCTGAGGTGATTTCAACATGGCTCCCCAATATCCGATTGATAGGCTCAGGCAGAACCTCGTTCCAATTAAAACTAAGAGAGATAACCTTGAATCTAAATTATTTACTAACTTGCTTCGCAATTTGAAACTTTGTGATATTTGGAGGGTACAAAACCCTGATCTGAGGGATTTCACCTGTCACTCGAAAGCTCACAAAACCCTGTCGAGAATTGATCTCTTTTTAGCAGATGAAAGAGTATGCAAAATGAAAGTAACTTCTACAATTTTTCCTATTACTATTTCAGATCATGCTCCAATAACACTCGATTTTCAATCAATTCTCCCGGGGAATAAGAACCGTGCCTTCTTTTTCCCAA
Source organism: Bombina bombina (assembly GCF_027579735.1). Taxonomy (NCBI): domain Eukaryota; kingdom Metazoa; phylum Chordata; class Amphibia; order Anura; family Bombinatoridae; genus Bombina; species Bombina bombina. Next base: position 124,532,328 of record NC_069510.1, read on the forward strand.
AATACCT